>NW_025791081.1:0-52616 GCF_907164935.1 Osmia bicornis bicornis
CCTTTTGCCCCCAATCGATGCCCCGCGGGTCGCCTCAGGTCCGCACAGAGGGGGCACCGCGGGCTGGCGCTACAATTGCTGGCCACGTGGCCCGACTCTGCGCACGCATAGCAGCGGTCGGACCTATCAGCTTCGCAAGTGCATCGCTGCCTAACATGCCCTCTTTCCAGGCAGCGATAGCACTGCAATGGCCGCGGTTGTAGCGCCTGTATTCTGGCCGAGGACCACCCGACCAGAACCCTCCCAGAGGCGGATAACTATTTGAGTGCCGCTGGAGGGCATCTCGCACAGACAGTCCCCATCCTTTGGGGGGAGGTGCGAATCTCCCCCATTTTAATTTCTTCAGCAGAGCAACCCCCCGCAGTGGCCAATGCGGCCGCCACCTCCGCCGGGGTGACCGAGTCGTCGAGACCGGTCACCCTAACCGCGCCCATATTTATGGGGCGCGCAACCCTCACCTCAGTGCCACTGAACACCTGGCGGAGTCGGTCAGCCAACTTGGCAGCTTTCTCCGCCCTGTCCTCCCCAGGTATGTCGAGGACCAAGCCACCGGTCAGAGCTCGCCTGGGCATCAACGCCGTGATGCCCAGCTCCTCCAACTTGACCCGCTCCCGGGCCATGAGCATGGCGTCGGCGTATGAGACCGTAGCCTCGGGAGCTAGGTTGATGGTGACCGCCGCAGTACGAGGAGGGCGGGGGGCCTTCTGCCTGGCAGGCTGGGCCCCTTGCCCCTTAACCGCCGTTGCCGCCCCTCTCTTCTGCCCCTTCTGGGCAACCACCTTGGAGCTCTGGGAGGGAAGGTCCTTGGCCGCTGCCGCCTTCTTCTCTGCAGCTTTAGCGCGGCGGCCGACCACAGTCACCCATGTCCCATCCGCCGTCCTCCGATGTTCTTCGACAATCCGGGCCATTCTAGCCTCCACAAATGATGCCGGTTGGTCGGGTGCTGAGGAGGGCCCCGGCAACGGCTCCGTGTCTGGCAGGGACCTATTCCGCACCCGCCTCTTAGCTTCCTTCCTCGATGCAGTGGGGATGGTTGCAGCCGCAGCTCACCGCTTAACATGCTCCGCCCTCTTAGGCGGGGGCTAGACAGCTGCAATAGCGGCTTTGAACTACGCCCGGAGCGCCGACAGGCCTTTTTCGAGGAGAGCCGCAAATCCCCTCATCAGGTCGGGCTCGAGGCCACCAACCTTCCCCTCCTCTTTTCCAGGTGCATCAGCTGGGATCGGGACTTGCACCACGGGACATTCAGGCGGGCAAGACGGTAAATCGAAAGCTTCGACTGCGTCCTTCCTCCTTTTCCCGCCCGCCTCTTCGCCAGACAACGGCGATCCGGGCCTAGCCGACCTTTTGGAAGGACCGGGGCGTCCAGGCGCCGGGACCTCTGTGGCAGCGACCCTGCACGTAATGTCTGCCAGGCTATTTTGCAGGATGTTGGTTTAGGCCTCCTGGGCAGCCACTTGTTTTCAGCTGTTCGCGACGCTCCTTCACCTCTTTATCGGCCCTGGCAGGGGCAGGCCTGATTCCCGCTTCCGTGTGGATGGCCTTAAGGAAGCGGGAGGCCATCCTCAGCTTGCGAACAAATGTCCGTTTCAGCCCCTTGGAGACACCCGCGACCTTGTCGATGTCGCAACAGAACTTCAAGGACTGCGCAATAAGGTCGCGCGTGGGGACATTCTTGACCTCCTCCGCCAGGTCCTCAGGGTCCGGAAGGGACATGCTACCCCGACTCGGTTTTATAGGGTCCTCGTTGGGATCGAGCACCCTCCTCTCCTCCAGCAGGTCAAGTTCCCGACGCTGGACATCCAGGAATATCTACTTAGCCGCCGCGAGCCACACCTATTGGCCCGTGGTCGGCGGGCGACCCCTCTTGCTCGTGCGCCGTGACTCCAGAGATACTGCCGAGGAGAGTGACTCGTCCGAGTCCAAGTCCACCTCTCTCTCTCTGGATGCGGGGCATCAGAGGCCGCCGGGGAAACTCCGGCCCCTCCTCGTACCGGCCTCAGGAGAGGCCACTCCACATCCGCCCTAGTTAATCGGACGGATAGGCGTCGCGTATCCGCTACCCTGCTAGTGCTGGGCTGCGCCATATCCTCCGCGCCCGTTTCCCGTCTCGCGTCCTGTTGAACAGCCGCAGTCGTCGTCGATACGTCCCGTCCAGTGTTTGTTATTGTTGTTGGCGTTTTTAGTATCAAGTCATCCATAGTGTTCCCACGAGTGGGTCGGTCTGTGGGTCCACCCGGGCAGAGCCGCCTTACCCGGGTAAGGCTAATACACCCGGGGGGTCGCCAGACACTCCGGGGTTGGCCGCTAGAGACTGATGCACCCATCAGCCACCCCTGGCGCTGACTCCAGGGGCGCCCTCATCACCGCGTACCGCAATTTGGGGCTAGAGATTTTTTATAGCGGTTGTCATCCTCGCGGGCCGGCCAATGAAGGCAAGCCCCCCGTTCCAGCGAAACGTGACCACTGGGTTACGGTGTAATTGCTTGAGCACTCCGGGTTCGCTACCCGCATCCGACCGCCATGCAGCCTGGCCCCTGGAGAACTGAACGACGCTGCAGCCACCGTTTCGCCTCTCCGACCCAGGCCTTACCGGCAAGGGAGGCCCTGCCAGGGACCGTTGATCCCACCGGTATCGCCCCGGGTCATCTGCGAGGCTACTTCGACAGCAGCAAACGCCCCCCTTTCAGTCGCCTTGTACGACAGGCAGGGGTTACCGTGTCTGTATTCTATCCCCCAGTCACAGGGGAGGTTTTGATGGGTTATCCTTCCCTTGGTGTTTGGTCCGCGGGAGCTATTTTATTTCCCTCCTAGCCTCCATGCACTCCGAAAAGTGCATGGCGAGCATTCCCCTATCCGCCACCTGGGGACGCGCCACGTCGGGGTATCACCTCCCCGCCCAGCCTCTTTTTTTTTTGTTAAGTTGGAAGAGGAAATGCGTTTGCGCACGCGCGGGTTGGTTCCCGATTTCGTCTATTCGGCTAGAGGGGATCCGGGCAGTGTGGGACTCATGTCCGCCCTGAAGGGGCAGCCTGGCGCCCGTGAGGTGAGGGCAAACCCAAAGAGGCAACGCCAGAAGGGGGCAACCTGGCAACCCAACCCTTAAGGGTTGAGTTTAGTCCAAGAGTAGGCCACAGCCCTGAAGGGGCGATCTAGACGAGCAGTCCAGAGTGGGCACTCCCGAGGCTGGACATACTACCCACTAAAACCTCTCCCCTAACGTGGGCCGCCGGCACCTTTTCACTCGTTTGAATTCATAAAGGAATACCAGCGTATAGCCACAACGACGTATTCGGCACTTCAACGCATTTCGCGTTATTGCGGCCGCCCGCAAGAACGCCATGCGCTAGGCACGTGGGGCATCTGCGGATCCACGCCGTTGCACCTCCGATCCAGCGGTAGGCCATTTTCAACCTGTACGGTAAGGCACAGGATTTTTCTTCGGCCACGACCAGGAACCGAAGTATGCCCATTCCGGGTGGTCGCGCCATGTATTCACCTGCCAGGGCAGGAGCTTGCTCTTCGACACGGCCAGGAACCGGGACATCGTATCTCCACGGCTGACCGTGTCCATCTTCGTCCACCATGGTTGGTTGATAATGATGATGTGGCTTATCCTAGATGTCATCACGCCCACCTGACCTTCCACGAGGACAGGCCATTTTTCTTCAGCAACAATCGGCACCGGGGGGACATCATCCAGGATCGGCACCGGGGGGACATCATCCCGGCGTGACCGCACCACCTGTTCGCCTGCCTAGCACTATTGCCAGGACAGGGGTTCCCCTTCGGCCACGACCAGGAACCGGAGCTCCTGCTCAACGGGTGATCGCGCCATGTTGTCACCTGTTTTAACAGGGCTTGCTCTTCAACACGGCCAGGAACTGGGACATCGTATCTTCACAGTTGGCCGTGTCCATCTTCGTCCACCATGGTTGGTTGATAATGATGATGTGGCTTATCCTTGCAGTCATCACGCCCACCTGACCTTCCACGAGGACAGGCCATTTTTCTTCACCACGACCAGGAACCGGAGCAGCTGCTCAACGGGTGGTCGCGCCATGTGTTCACCTGTTTTAACAGGGCTTGCTCTTCAGCACAGCCAGGGCCCGGGGCGAGTCCTTTCCCCGGTTGACTGTACCACATCTTGATAGGCTGCAATCCTCGATGACCTGTCCCATACATACTTTACACACACACACACACGCTCATGACAAGCATAGCGCTTCGAGTAGCGCTTCGAATGCCCCAAATATGCAACGATAAATAATGAACAAATAATGAGTAGAGAATCAATGAGTAAATAAATGAATAAATGAATGAGTGAATGAATAAATAAATAATGAATAATGAATAGGAATTAATAAGCACATGAAGCCCATGAATAGAATAGAGGAGCCCATACATTCAATAAGAGCTGTCATAATAAGCATACTAAACATACTAAACATAATATAACTGGTTAAATCAAATCACAAATACAACGGGAAATAAATATATATATGCATCTAATGCATCTAATGCAATAGAGCAGTTAATGAATAGTTAACAGTAAAAGAAACAGTAAGCAATATGAGAACGTGAGAAACTGTGAAGTAAACATAAGTAGTATTGCACGCAAGCAGGCAAGCGAGCATATGTGAACTGGAAATAGGCAAATGACCAACAAAACCTCCAAAACCTAAAACGTCAAACATACATACATACAGCCGAGCAGCCAAATAGCAGAAGAGGAATATTTAACATTCAATACTAGCGCACAATATAATCACATAAAATTAAACTCAAGATAAACCATAAATTTAAGATGAAATAAACCAAGGATGTGAACCGTAAAGTAAAATAAAGTCGCCAGACGGATAGCAAATAGCAAGCCAGCCATGAGAGAAGAGAAGCAAACACAACATAACAAAATGCTACTAATTATTATCAGAGGTAAAGGTAAATAAGGTACAGTATAAAATATAGAATATAGGGTATAACCAGAAAGTGAGCTGGGAAGAAAATAAGTAGGTGAGCGTAATGTAATACTAATAATTGAAACCATTCATTGAAACTATTAAGTTACTTAAATTTACTTGCTCGAACATTTGCGCGACCACAACCTCAACGTGGTTGGCAAGCGAACATGATGGAGTACAATCAATGATCAAATGAAGGCAATAAAAAACAATTAGAAATTATTGCGAGCAAATCATCAATAAAGATAAGTAGCAACATATACCTCATAATGAGAATAATAGGAAGAGACAGAACTGTTAACATCAGAAATTAACCATAGTATTAAATGTAAAATGTAACATAATCCTAGTCTATTTGCAGGAAGCCCTAACGCCAGCCAATGGAAGTGGAGGTAGAGTGTAATTAACGGATAACAGGAGAAGAGAATACCCATCTGATATAATATGGGGAGTACATCAGACCTAAATCGGCATAAACCATAAGGCAGACCAAACAATTCAAATAGTTATGAATTGAGTAGATTAGATTGTTACTGGATTATAATACCGCTCCGATAAGTATGGTATTAATATTAATACTGATACAGGTGTTACGCCCCGGCGGAAATTTTGAAATTTATCCGCCTTGCGTCCCTTATCAAGCCTTTCGAGGTTTCGAGGATTTCTCATGTGGGGGGCGTGAGGTGGGTGTTTCACTTTTCCGCCAATCTTATCATTCCTCCTCTATCTTGTACATACTTGTCAAGCCTTTCGAGGTTCCAAGGATTTCTCATGCAGGGGTGTACAAGGAAGAGTTTGAGTTTAATTCTTTTCTATTTTTGACTTCTTCTATTGCTTTCTCTTCTTTATTCTACTCTACCCTGGAATCGTGTATCTTGTCAAGCCCTATGGTTCCGAGAATTCTCATGCGAGGTACACGAGGAAAGGTCATTTCTGTTTCCTTCTTTACAATAGCTTACGTGACCCTCCTTGAAACTATCGTCGCCAACCATCGAAATACAAGACAGTTTAATATCGGGTAACGCACAAAAACTCGCGTTAGCTCGTAAGAGAGAGAGAGAGCCGTTCGCACGACACCAGCGCTACGCAATTATCCAGTGCTTCGCATTCCGGGAATTTCCCTTGGTAAGGATTGATAACCATCAAACTTATCATCAAAGATAAGTCTGATATACAGTACTTTCACGAAGGTATAAAGCACACGAACATCAAATCAAGCTTCCAGACAGATCAAGATGGAGGATAAATCAGTTAGTAAAATTAATACTACGGTTATTTATTATATATAAATATGAATCATACGTTTGTAATAGGGTGGAATGAATTAAATATAAATTACATATAAATTACAAATTACAAACAATAAGGAAAAATAAAATGAAATCAAATGAATCAACCCGAATAAGATCCACAGATTGCGCAGATTGCAGGACACACTGTATTACTACATATCGCGCCGCAGAAAGCAGATTATACAAAACAACAGGACAACAGAATCAACGGAATCAGAAATCGCCACAGAACGAAGGGCCGAATAAATAAATAGAATAAAACTTTTAACTTAGACAAAATCAACCAGTAAAGTCAAACAACGTCAACAACGCATGCGATCAGGAAAGTCCCGTGAGCCCAATAAAAACAACTCTCGGTCAAATAATATTAGTTAGTAAAATAAAATAATAAATCAATGAATCTAGAATAAATCATGGTAACAGGCAACTAGCAGAAATGAAATATGAAGCAGAAATGAATCAATAAATCAAGAAAAATCGAATCAGATCAATGTATAGCTTTAATCAATCAACATCAAAATGAAGGAATGAATGAATAATAAATGAATGAATGTACGTAAACTGAATGCAGGTAAAACAGCTAAGGATATTCACAAATTGGGAACTACAGAAAGTGTATAACGCGCAACATAAGTAACCAACACAACCGACATACATTCGCCGACATAATGTAATGTAATGTAATGAAATGTAATATAATGTAAAATAATAAATACAGCAAATGAGTTATATTCCAACTAAATATAACCGTAGGCCTTATTGGCTCAATCCCCCCTACTTTATAAATTATAGATTATACGGTTATAAGTCATAGTGTTCGAAAATGCGTTGATTTCAACCGACGCCACACGAACCGCGGCAGCACTCTTCAGCGCGACCGGCAGCCACCTTGGATGCCGGTCAGGCTGACCAACCACCGAGCTTGACGTCACGGGGAAGAATCCAACGGCTCTTGCTACGACGAAGCCGGTGGTTCGGCCATTACGGTTTTGTATCGGTACGGTAAACACGTGCAGTACTGATTCCAAAAATTTCTAGTGCAGTTAACGAATTTCGATTCTAAAGAACTCAGCATCGCAACGCGAATTCTGTGCCGACGGCCAACGCGAACTCGCGGTTAATCTAGTTCGTGCAAATCCACGAAATTAGTAGAATTTCGTGGTGACCACGTGTTGAACCAACTCGTGGTTTTAATACAGCGCAATCTCAATCGCAAATTCTCCGCGGCGCCGGTGAATCTTCACGATCTACGATCATCATAAATTCGTGCAACGCACAATTTATTGTAAATACTGTACATAGTGTATTTGTGCCTGTAAATATACATTGTTTGTTTTGTGCAATCTCAAGTGCATTGATTTTCAATTGCCGTCTCACTGCCGATCCTACATTCCGAACCGGTTCACAATCGCAAGCTCAAGACCTCCTTACAATCTCGAACACTTTTGAACACATAGATTGCAAATTGTAAATTGCAAATTGTAAATTGTAAGCGATTGCGTCCATACAAATGCAAAAGGAATAAAAATTTACACCGAAAGATGTATAAGGATAAATCAAAGCACGCCTCGCAAGCATCCAAGTTTCCGCCACGCGCGCAAATCCGGCAGTAAATAAACAGGCTTGTATGCACTCTCGTACAGGGACTTTCCAACAACCAGGCAACTGGGCAGCATGCATCGATTCAGAGAAAAGAAGTGATCCATATTGGGGCCTTGCAAGACAACACAATCGCCCAGCGTCGTCGCTCCAAACGACAATAAACAGCCGTTCAAAACGAACGTCTTACCGATTAGGTAAGGAAGAAGAAACACTGTGGACCCCCTTTCTTTGAGGGAACTCTGCACTATTCTAAGCTGTATTCACTATTCCGAGCTGTAAATGCCACTTCCAGCGCAGCTGTGCAGAATAAGAACAAGAAGAAGAAGAAGTATCTCGGAATATGTGCGTGACGCCCCTTTCCTTGCGGTAAATCTGCAAATATCTCGGAAAAGGTGCGAGCTATGGCAAAATGTTCAGAGACCTTTTTTTACTATATCAATACTATATCATTATTAATATATGTGCATTAGATATGTAATATACGTTAAGTAACAACAACATTATTACTATATCTACATTAGATGTAATGTAATATCTTGATACCTTCCTACAGATCAATGTACATTTAGTAAAAATATCATCATTACTACATATGTGCATTAGATATGTAATATACATTAAATAACAACACCATTAGTACAATATCTACATTAGATGTAATGTAAAAATTTGATACCTTCCTGCAGATCAAATAACATTTAATAAGAATATCATTATTACTGTATCTGCGTTAGATATGTAATATACATTTAATAACAATTTCATTGTTAGTATATCAACATTAGATATAATGTAATATACAGATTCGTTACTACAGATCCATGTACATTTAATAACAATATCATTATTTGTATATCTGCATCAGATATAATGTAATATACAGATACCTTCCTACAGATCAATGTACATTTAGTAACAATATCATTATAACTATATCTGCATTAGATTTGTAATATACATTTAATAACAATGTCATTAGTAGTATATCTAAATTAGATGTAATGGAATATACTGATTCCTTACTACAGATCAATGTACATTTATTAACAATATCATTATTACTATATCTACATTAGATATAATGTAATATACTGATTCGTTACCACAGATCAGTATACATTTAATAACAGTATCATTATTACTATATCCACATTAGAAATAATGTGTTCTCGGCGAGAATTAGAGTTTTCTGAATAGGCGTGGATTCCGTATTTTCAAAGAACGTGGGCGTCGAGGAGAAGATGAAGGACACAGCTTAGCGATCACTAATTGTGCATAACTTATAATTTTTACACAATGAGTTGTGAATTAAGCACTACAAAAATCACACTTGTGTTTGAATTTGGGATTCCACTATTCACAGACTTCGCGGTGCAAGGCACTGAAATGAATTTAAAAATGCTCTAAACTCGAGTAAAGATAAAGATCTTGGTCGTTGTTGTCGCTTGATAATCGCCCTCTGAATTGCTTTCGCAATAATGCCGTAACGGTTCCAATTTAGGAGTTTTAATATTGGCGAGCGCTCGGATCGGTGGTTAGACAGCGCAGCAGCGATTACTTTTACTTATTTGGTGAAGACGGGATTATCGACCCGTGTTACCGACCGAGATATTCGTACGAGTTTGATTTGCGAAATTCGTACACGTACACACGTTATAAAGATGCAGAAACACCGTGGCCCCATTCTTTGAGGTAACTTTGCACTATTCTGAGCTGTATTCACTATTCTAAGCTGTAAATGCCACTTCCAGCGCAGCTGTGCAGAAGAAGAACAAGAAAAGAAGAAGTATCTCGGAATATGTGCGTGACGCCCCTTTTCTTGAGGTAAATCTGCAAATATCTCGGAAACGGTGCGAGCTATGGCAAAATGCTAACAGACCTTTTTTGTAGAAAATTAAATTTCCTACTATTTATGTTCTATAAATGTCCATAGATCTGTAGGAAGGTATCAGTATAATACATTGCATATAATGTAGATATAGTAAAAAGATATTGTTATACAATGTATATTACATATCTAATTCAGATATGGTAATAATGATATTGTTATTAAATGTATATTACATATCTAATACAGATATAGTAATAATGATATTGTTATTAAATGTATATTACATATCTAATGCAGATGTAGTAATAATGCTCTTGTTAATAAATGTACATTGATCTGTAGGAGGGAATCAGTATTTTACATTATATTTAATGGAGATATGGTAATAATAATATTGTTATTAAATGTATATTACATATCTAACGCAGAGATAGTAGTAATTATATTGTTATTAAATGTACATTGACCTGTCGGAAGGTATCAGTATATTACATTGTATCTAATATAGATATAGTAATAATGATATTGTTATTAAATGTACATTGATCTGTATGAAGGAATCAGTATATTACATTATTTCTAATGTAGATGTAGTAATAATGATATTTTTATTAAATGTGTATTACATATCTAATGCAGATACAGTAATAATGATATTGTTATTTAATGTATATTACATATCTAATGCAGATACAGTAATAATGATATTGTTATTTAATGTATATTAATTATCTAACGCAGATATTGCAATAATGATATTGTTATTAAATGTACATTGATCTGTAGGAAGGTATCAAGATATTACAGTATATCTAATGTAGATATAGTAATATCGATATTGTTGTTAAATGTATATTACATATCATTTCAAAGTTCCGACGCCGTACCAACATTATAAAGATGAAGAAACACCGTCGCCCCTTTCTTTGAGGTAACTCTGAACTTTTCTAAGCTGTAACTACCACTTCCAGCGCAGCTGTGTTGAAGCAGAAGAAATATCTCGGAATATGTGCGTCACGCCCCTTTCCTTGCGGTAAATCTGCAAATATTTCGGAAACGGTGCGAGCTATGGCAATATGTTGACAGACGATTTTTGTAGGAAATTAAATTTCCTACTATTTATGTTCTATGACATTTTTTGATCAGATGCGCAGTTTTCGAGATATATCGAGATATTTAAATGTTCCGAAGCCGTACCAACATTATAAAGGGAAATATCTCGGAAACGGTGCGAGCTATGGCAAAATATTAATGAGACCTTTTTTGTAGGAAATTAAATTTCCTACTGTTTATGATCTATAAATGTCCATAGATCTGTAGGAAGATATCAGTATATTACATTGCATCTAATGTAGATATAGTAATAATGATATTGTTATTAAATGTACATTGATCTGTAGGAAGGTATCTGTATATTACATTATATCTAATGCAGCTATACTAATAATGATATTGTTATTAAATGTACATTGATCTGTAGTAACGAACCAGTATATTCCATTACATCTAATGTAGATATACTAATAATGATGTTGTTATTAAATGTATATTAGATATCTAATGCAGATGTAGTTATTATTATTACTGCGCAGTTTCCGGGCACTCAGTCCTCCCGGGACCATTGTGCCCGAGCCCCTGTGGGCAGTACTAAGATTGAGGTGTATTTGTAGGCCGGCCTCTTTGGCAAAGCCCAGAAGCCTTCCCACTCCAATGTCCTCCATACGTGCGTTGTCAAGGGTGACAGCCCCAAAACAGGATCGCCTTAGGGCCTCCAGTCCTCAACAACGCCATATCAGGTGGATAGGAGTCTCGTCCTCCTCTCCATATCTGGGGCACCTTGGTTCGTTGCCGGTTCCTAGGTGCATAAAGTGTTTGCTCGTATACCAGTGCCCAGTAATGAGCCCCACGAGCAAACGCAATTGGTTTCTGTCTAGGCGAATCACAGTCTTGCCTAGCCTTGACGATGGCCCTTTGAACATGGCCTTAGTGTGTCTCATTCCCTGAGTACTGTTCCAGGTCAGGTGGGTTTGGGTACACGCCCACTCCCTCACCGTCTCCTTTGCCGTCCGTCTATCGACACCTATGCGGTATGCTGTGTCTGGGCTGGGCCTTCTAGCTCCTTCCCTTGCCAGCATATTCGCCTTCTCGTTTCCCGGGATACCTGCATATCCAGGTACCCAGATTAGGTTGACGCGGTTGTTGTTATTAGCCAGCCGTTCCAACATGTCCGTGCAGTCTTGTACCAGCATGGATCGCACTATCGTAGCACGTATGGATCCAAGCGCAGCCTTACTGTCACTACAGATGTAGATGTGCTTGTCCCTATAGTTCCGTTCCAAGCACAGCTTGGCACATGCCCATATGGCAAACACTTCCGCTTGAAGGATGGATACGTGCGGGTCCAGGGACATTGCTATCTCTGCCCTGGGCCTCTCCCCCCATATTCCTGCTCCGGTACCCGTCTTGGTTTTGGAGCCGTCCGTATACCAGATCAGCCCTCCCGGAGTGAGGAGTTCCTCCCGGTTTACTTCCCACGCTTCCTTGCATGGGATGTTTACCCGGAAGCTGTTTTTAAAATGGTATGTCGGGTCGCACGCGTCTCCTCCTAGAGTTAAGGCCCCTCCTGGTTCCCTGAATTCCCTAAGGATAGACGCGTGGCCCGTTGAAGCCATCTTCCATTTGCCTGCTAAGAATAGTTTTATGGCTGTGCTCTTGGCTCCTGCTTCTACCATGATATGTGGTGGTGCCAGGTCCATGAGTGCCCCCATTGCCATTGTCGGTGTGGTGCGGAAAGCCCCAGTCATCCCGAGCAATGCTAGGCGGTGGATCTTCTCCAGGTGCCTCCTGTTGCATTGTTTCTTCATAGAGGTCCACCATACAACAGAGGCATATGTTACTTGGGGTACCAAGATTGCGGTGTATATCCACCTGACCATTCTTGGTTTTAGTCCCTACGTAGTTCCAAACATCCTCCTGCAGGCCCAGTAAGTTGCGATTGCCTTTTGTGCCTGCTTTCCGATGTGGAGTTTCCAATTTAGCTTCATATCTAGGGTGACCCCTAGATATTTCGCTGAGATGGATAGACTAATCTCCACCCCGAACAGTGAGGGGGCCTTGAATTCAAAGCGTCTTTTCCTCGAGAATAGTACCATCTCTGTCTTGGTAGGGTTTACCATGAGTTTATGGGATAGGCACCATTTTTGCACGAGTATGAGTGCTTTTTGCAGTCTTCTCGCTATATAGTGCGGGTGTCTGCTTCTAACCAATATGCAGATGTCATCCGCATACCCTATCATCAGAAAACCTTCCTCGCTGACCCTGCGGAGTAGCCCGTCTACCACAAGGGTCCACAGCAGGGGAGACAGGACTCCCCCCCTGCGGGCAACCCCTTGCGATGCGTGCCCTCAACGAAGAGCCATCCGAGGAGGTTATTATGGTCCTGGTTCCTAGCATATTGTCGATCCAGGTGACCAGACTGTCGTCAATCCCGAAGCTTCTTGCTGCTTCATTCATCACATCGAAAGATGTGCTGTCGAAAGCCCCTTCTATGTCTATGAAAATACTCACGACGGACTCCCCCTGGGATAGGGCCTCTTCCACCTCCCTTACAAGATGGTGGAGCGCCGTCTCCACGGATTTGCCCGACTGGTACGCATGCTGGGAGGCGTGTATTGGCCTTTCTGCCAGTGCATGCTCTCTGATGTGCCTATCAGCCAGCCTTTCTAATGTTTTTAGTAGAAAGGATGTTAGGCTGATTGTCCTGAAGTATTTCGCCGTATCGTAGCCACTTCTGCCTGGTTTAGGCAGGAAGACCACCCTGGCTATTCTCCATTGAAGCGGTACATATCCCAGTGCTAGGGATGCTCTGTATATCTTACATAGCTGCCTCAACAGGTCCTCTCCGGCTTCCTGAAGAAGAGCCGGGAAGATCCCGTCTACACCCGGGCTTTTGTACCTACTAAACGAGTTTATAGCCCATCTTAATCTGTCTATCGTGACCACCTTTGAGGCCAGTTCCCAGTCCCGTGCGCTGTTCCTGAGAGGTGCCTGTTGCTTCTGGAACAGTTCCTCCGGTATCAGTTCCGAGCCTGGGAAGTGCGTCTCCACAAGGTGCCTCAACGACTGCAGGGAGTCAACTGTGACTCCTCCATTGGGAACTTTTAGACCTTCCGGTTTTTGTGGAGGCCCGGATACAAATACCTTGCGAAGCCTAGCTACCAGCGGTAGGGCCTCGGTTTCTTGGCAGAAGTTTTTCCAGGTCCTTCTTTTGGATACTCTGATCGTTTTTTTGTAGGCCTTCTGGGCCTCTTTATACGAGTCCCAGGCTTCTACGGTATTTGCCTTCATCGCCTTGTTCAGAAGCTTCCGGGCCCTGGCTCTGAGCTTATTCAGTTCATTGTTCCACCAGGGAACCCTTTTGCTTTCTTTCCTTTGTTTTAACGGGCATGATCTTTCGTAGGAGCCGATGATTGAGGTCTGCAGTCTTGCGACCTCCATCTCGATCCCCTTCGTGGTCCTCGGTATCACGCAGTGCCCCCTGAGGTCTCCCTCTAGGCTCTCACGGTATTGAGGCCAGCAGGTGGCCCAGGGGTTCCTGTATGTTTCCGAGGCCCTTAGGTCTGCATTCGTCTTTAACTTGAAAGTGATTAGCCTGTGGTCAGATAGCGTAGCCTCATCTTCCACACGCCAATCTTGTATGGCTTGGGCTGCCTTTGCGGAGCCCAGCGTGATGTCAAGCACCTCCTGTCGCCGGGAGGTGACAAACGTTGGACTGGAGCCTCTGTTTAGAATCTCCAGATCCATGGTAGCGAGGTATTCTAATAATGCCTCGCCTCTTTTGTTTATATTGCTGCTGCCCCAGACGATATGGTGAGCATTTGCGTCGCACCAAATCACTAGTTGCAGCCCGTTGACCTTGCAGTAGTCCGCCAGCTCTCTGAGTTCCATCGTTGGCGGGGGCCCCTCAGAGTCATAGGGCTGGTAAGTCGAGCAAACCACCAGGTTCGCCCTGCTACCTCCCACCCCCGCTCGGAGTAGGACTGCTGCTTGGTCTCTTGGGCAAAATTCTGCCAGTTTCGTTGCCCCGAGCCCTCTTTTCACGTACACGCATGCCCTGGGTCCAGTCTCCAGGTCTCCATGGAAGATGGAGCCTTGTTTCATATCTAGCCCCCCTACTTGCCCTTGGATTAACCAGGGCTCTTGTATCAGGGCTATATCCGTGTATTTATGTATATCTGTGTGCTGCGCCGCAAGTCGCCAACGGAGCAGGTCCATGGCCGCTTTGCAGTGCTGCAAATTGATCTGCGAGATGGAGAGACAACCTGCAGTCATGGGAACCGCAGTGCCATCTCCTCTCGAGCGTTTCGCGCCTGCGCCTAGTATGCAGATATAGTAATAATGATATTGTTATGAAATGTATATTACATATCTAATGCAGATATAGTAATAATGATATTGTTATTAAATGTATATTACATATCGAATGCAGATATAGTAATAATGATATTGTTATTAAATGTATATTACATATCTAACGCAGAGATAGTAATAATTATATTGTTATTAAATGTACATTGACCTGTAGGAATGCATCAAGATATTACATTATATCTGATGAAGATATAGTAATAATGATATTGTTATATAATGTACATTACATATCTAATGCAGATATAGTAGTAATGATATTCTTACTAAATGTACATAGATCTGTCGGAAGGTATCAGTATATTACATTATATCTAATGTAGATATAGTACTAATGATATTGCTATTAAATGTATATTACATATCTAATGCAGATATAGTAATAATGATATTTTTATTAAATGTACATTGATCTGTAGGAGTGAATCAGTATATTACATTATATCTAATGAAGATATAGTAGTAATGATATTGTTAATAAATGTATATTACATATCTAACGCAGAGATAGTAATAATTATATTGTTATTAAATGTACATTGACCTGTAGGAATGCATCAAGATATTACATTATATCTGATGAAGACATAGTAATAATGATATTGTTATTTAATGTATATTACATTTCCTACTATTTATGTTCTATGACATTTCTTGATCAGATGCGTAGTTTTCGAGATATATCGAGATATTTAAAAGTTCCGAAGCCGCACCAACATTATAAGGATGAAGAAACACTGTAGCCCCTTTCTTCTAACTACGAACTACGCATCTGATCAAAAAATGTCATAGGACATAAATAGGAGGCAATTTAATTTCCTACAAAAAAGGTTTCTTAACATTTTGCCATAGCTCGCACCGTTTCCGAGATATTTGCAGATTTACCTCAAGGAAAGCGGCATCACGCACATATTCCGAGATATTTCTTCTTCCTCTTGTTCTTCTTCTGCACAGCTGCGTTGGAAGAGGCATTTACAGCTCGGAATAGTGAATGCAGCTTAGAATAGTGCAGAGTTACCTCAAAGAAAGGGGTCACAGTGTTTCTTCATCCTTATAATATTGGTGCGGCTTCGGAACTTTTAAACATCTCGATATATCTCGAAATCTACGCATCTGATCAAAAAATGTCGTAGAACATATGTAACGGGATCGGTCGGTTCGGTGCGCACGGCGTTGCGCACCGCGGTCGGTTTCCCGGTACCAGGGTTCGCAAGGGAACATGTCGGTAAATAACGAAACAGGTTTAAGTAGAGAAATATATGTTTATTCAAGAAAACTAGAGATGACTACGGTGACCCAGTGCGGCGGTCCTAGTCTCGCCGCGCTGGACGCCGGGCGGTGGTCTCCCGCCTCGGATACTACAATCATAAGACAGGATGCTGGTTAGACGAATGGAGCCGCTTTCCTTAAGACTAGAGTACAGGTCTTACATACTACGGTCGGAACCCGGTCCGTCACAGAAGTTACGCGGATCTTAAACCTACCGCTCTTAATGCTACTGCGGTCGCTACCGCCTTATAGCTAACGAATACGCACGCTGGTGTACGCGGAGCGCGGGCGCAAGCGGAGCGCGAATGCGAACAAATCAGCGAAAGCGACGAGGCACTGTCGAGTGCCGAGAAAGTCGGGAAAAGGAAAGACCCGATTGGGTCGACGGTGTTTTATTGAATCGCGCTGCGGTGTTTCGCGCTGCGGTGGAGTTGTTGCCCGTTTGCCT
Source organism: Osmia bicornis bicornis (assembly GCF_907164935.1). Taxonomy (NCBI): domain Eukaryota; kingdom Metazoa; phylum Arthropoda; class Insecta; order Hymenoptera; family Megachilidae; genus Osmia; species Osmia bicornis. The sequence continues at coordinate 16,831 of NW_025791081.1, forward strand.
CACGCGGCTCGCCTTCTCGTACGCCGAGGTAGAACCGAGCAGCGAACGAGAAGACGACCAATCCTGGCCAGCCTGGGATGCGCCGCGAAGCTGGACGGAATCGGCTGCCAAAGGCAGAATACGGTGCCGTTTAGGGTAGCGTTCGGAATCCCCGCGGAAGCACCAGCAGAGATTATGAACGCGCACTAGCTTGGTCACCCCGGGTCAACCACGGGACTGACGAGGCTAGACGCCTACGGCCGCTGGACCTATAGAAGCTGCCAGGTTATAGCGTAGTGCAATGCTACGGCCCGTTGGCCAGAGATCTCTTCGCCAGGAAACCCATGGCGCCGAGAGCTCTGTTGCTCCGGTCCGGACCTCCTGGGAGGCCGAAGCCCCGAGGCAACTCATCGATCAACGCATCGATCGGTCCTACTTATAGTCTAATCGCACGGGAGTGGGGATGCCGCCGTGGTGGGGCCCGCGATGCGCGACGTCGATCCGCGGCTGTCGTCGCACATAAATAGTAGGAAATTTAATTTCCTACAAAAAAAGTCGCCGAACGTTTTGCCATAGCTGGCACCGCTTCCGACATATTTGCAGATTTACCTGAAGGAAAGGGGCGTCACGCACATATTGCGAGCTATTTCTTCTTCTTCTTGTTCTTCTTCTGCACAGCTGCGCTCAAAGTGGCATTTGCAGCTCCGAATAGTGAATACAGCTTACAATAGTGCAGAATTACCTCAAAGAAAGGGGCCACAGTGTTTCTTCTTCCTCACCTAATCGGTAAGACGTTCGTTTTGAACGGCTGTTTATTGTCGTTTGGAGCGACGACGCTGGGCGATTGTGTTGTCTTGCAAGGCCCCAATATGGATCACTTCTTTTCTCTGAATCGATGCATGCTGCCCAGTTGCCTGGTTGTTGGAAAGTCCCTGTACGAGAGTGCATACAAGCCTGTTTATTTACTGCCGGATTTGCGCGCGTGGCGGAAACTTGGATGCTTGCGAGGCGTGCCTTGCATTATCCTTATACATCTTTCGGTGTAAATTTTTATTTCTTTTGCAATCTATGTGTTCGAAAGTGTTCGAGATTGTAAGGAGGTCTTGAGCTTGCGATTGAGAACCGGTTCGGAATGTAGGATCGGCAGTGAGACGGCAATTGAAAATGAATGCACTTGAGATTGCACAAAACAAACAATGTATATTTACAGGCACAAATACACTATGTACAGTATTTACTATAAACTGTGCGTTGCACGAATTTATGATGATCGTAGATCGTGAAGATTCACCCGCGTCGCGGAGAATTTGCGATTGAGATTGCGCTGTATTAAAACCACGTGTTGATTCAACACGCGGTCACCACGAAATTCTACTAATTTCGTGGATTTGCACGAACTAGATTAACCGCGAGTTCGCGTTGGCCGTCGGCACAGGATTCGCGTTGCGATGCTGAGTTCTTTAGAATCGAAATTCGTTAATTGCACTAGAAATTTTTGGAATCAGTACTGCACGTGTTTACCATAACGATACAAATCCGTAATGGCCGAACCACCGGCTTCGTCGTAGCAAGAGCCGTTGGATTCTTCCCGGTAACGTCAAGCTCGGTGGTTGGTCAGCCTGACCGGCATCCAAGGTGGCTGCCGGTCGCGCTGAAGAGTGCTGCCGCGGTTCGTTTGGCGTCGGTTGAAATCAACGCATTTTCGAACACTATGACTTATAACCGTATAATCTATGATTTATAAAGTAGAGGGGATTGAGCCAATAAGGCCTACGGTTATATTTAGTTGGAATATAACTCATTTGCTGTATTTATTGTTTTACATTATATTACATTTCATTACATTACATTACATTATGTCGGCTATGTATGTCGGTTATGTTGGTTACGTATGTTGCGCGTTACACACTGTCTGTAGTTCCCAATTTGTGAATATCCTTAGCTGTTTTACCTGCATTCAGTTTACGTACATTCATTCATTTATTATTCATTCATTCTTTCATTTTGATGTTGATTGATTAAAGCTATACATTGATCTGATTCGATTTTTCTTGATTTATTGATTCATTTCTGCTTCATATTTCATTTCTGCTAGTTGCCTGTTACCATGATTTATTCTAGTTTCATTGATTTATTATTTTATTTTACTAACTAATATTATTTGACCGAGAGTTATTTTTATTAGGCTCACGGGACTTTCCTGATCGCATGCGTTGTTGACGTTGTTTGACTTTACTGGTTGATTTTGTCTAAGTTAAAAGTTTTATTCTATTTATTTATTCGGCCCTTCGTTCTGTGGCGATTTCTGATTCCGTTGATTCTGTTGTCCTGTTGTTTTGTATAATCTGCTTTCTGCGGCGCGATATGTAGTAATACAGTGTGTCCTGCAATCTGCGCAATCTGTGGATCTTATTCGGGTTGATTCATTTGATTTCATTTTATTTTTCCTTATTGTTTGTAATTTGTAATTTATATGTAATTTATATTTATTTCATTCCACCCTATTACAAACGTATGATTCATATTTATATATAACAAATAACCGTAGTATTGATTTTACTACCTGATTTATCCTCCATCTTGATCTGTCTGGAAGCTTGATTTGATGTTCGTGTGCTTTATACCTTCGTGAAAGTACTCTATATCAGACTTATCTTTTATGATAAGTTTGATGGTAAGTATGGATTCCTAGGATTGCGCGGCTGCACGATGGATGGTTTTGCAGTCGATCACTGTGTGTACCGAGTAACTGGCGCGCGGTACGTAATTGCTAGCGGCAGATAATTGGTGTGTGGATAACCGTTACGGAACCGTTACGAAGCTAGCGGCCGAGTATTATGTGGTGGATGGAATATTTGCGGTTGGTAATATCTCTGGTGCTGCGGTTGGTTACCGACTAGGGATAGCTTTACGGCTTATCTTCGGGCAGTATTGCACGCTTTACTTATTACGATCCGTTTTGCTATCGTTATCTTTCGTAGGTGCCTTACTTCTGGTTTTCATCGCGGTGATTTATTGAAAGTTGTTGAAGTATTTTCGCTTTTATTTCCGCTTTTCGCTTTTGAACGTTTATGTATTCTGTATAATTAGTTGATTAATTTGATGATTTGGTGGTTAATTTGATGGTCGATAATCATTATGGTATGGACTAGGGAATTCGAACACTAGGTATCTATGTTCTTTATGGTTCATGGTCGCGCTCTTTATTTTACTTCGCCCGGTTTCCTATCTTAGTTGACGTTGACATGGTCATCGGTCATCTATGATGTGATGTGATACGAAGTGTTAAGTGATAAGTGTCAATTGAACTGAATTAATTAATTAATTGCATTGAATTTATTGAAATTATTGAATTTTGAATTTTCTAATTTAAATTTTGTATTTATTCGTGCGGATGTGATTGCTGTGACAGTGCGCGTACTAATGTGCTACGCTCGGAGGTATTGTATTATAGTGTAATTGCAGTGTATTTGTTAATGTGGTATCATTAGCTCCGTTTTGTGCATTTTATGCATTCGGTGCATTTATATTACTTACTATTATATATTATATGCTGTATTATGTTATATTGTATTATATTATAATATTGTATTATAGTATTGTTATTGTATTGTATTATACCATGATCATATTGTATTATTTTATTTATGTGATTATTGTCATTACATCCAAGCTACGTTCAATCTACGTACAATTGCGTTCAGCCTGCGTTCAACTTGTGACCATTTTAGGCATTGAATATATTATATGTTATATTATAGTATTATTATTTTAGACCTTGGATTGTATCCAGTTATTCAGCTATATTAGTTAGCTATATTAGGCTATACTTAACCAGTATGCTGTATTAAATTGTATTGGATTGCATTATTATTATATAACTTCGTAACTTTCTATTCCATTATATTATTATAATTGAGTAAGTAAATGTTCCGTCAAATTTCGTCGCGGTGTATTTTCCACGATTGGAAATCTTTAGGAAATGAGCGAGGTGCCGGATCGCGTTTACCGAAGCGCGGGATTATAGGAAAGGCGGAGGCAATGAACTCCACGACAACGTGTTGCGTAATTTTAACAAAAACTAGTTGTATTTAATAAAATGAACACGTAGTCGTACAAATAAAAGAAATGAAAAGTCTGTCTCTTAATCCTCGATCCACTTAATAAATCCGCGTTTTTGCGGTTCGCCGAAGCACTTGGTTCGAGCGAAGCGCCAACAAAAAAGGGGGGATTTTCTTTGATAATTCTCCGAAACCGTTCGTCTAGAATTTCCGTGAAACGAGTGTAAGCATCGTCACAGTGCGACGAAAAGTTCGTACCTTTCCCTCTCTCCCCGGCGTCCTCGCCCCACACCGCTGGCCAACGGAGTGAGAGAGACGGGCGCCGAAGAGAGAGGAATAGCAATATGATAGAATTTAGTCGCGAGAGGTATTCCTGAGACAGTTCGCTTATCACGACCGTTCGCTCGAACATACCGCCCGTCTTCTTCGGTGATACGAAGAATGGTTGACGTGAATCAGAGTAAATAACCTCTAAAGTTTTACAAGTACAAACCATAAGTGCTTACACGCTAGTTACTAAAATAAAGTAATTAATAATAAGTGGAATATAAAGCGATAAAATCAAACAAAGTAAATAAAGAGTGAATATAAAGTGATATAAAGTAAATATAAAGTTAAGATAGCAAACTAGACCGATCCAAATAAAGCAAGGACATAAGATGCGTAATCGTTTGATTTTCGTTACGCGGAAAATTCCGGTCATAGTTTGCAAATAAAAAAAACTAAGGTTGAAATGTCTTAGCTGATATCGATGCTAAGAGGCGTCGGTTGGCGATACTGGTAGAGGGCACAACTTTACGATCGACCTCTTAATAGTGCCCTTTTCGGTGCGTAGAGTTACCACTCTAACGAGTCCATCAGGTCCAGGGTGTAGCTCTGTGACGCGTCCCATCGACCATTTTGCTGGTGGTTGTAAGTCGTCCCGGATAAGCGCTAGGCTGCCGATTTCTAAGTTCTCCCGGTAACGACGCCATTTCGGAAACTGTTGGAGATGCTGTAAGTATTCGCGTCTCCATCTTTTCCAGAATTGTGCTCGCATTTGTGAGATTAACCGCCAGCGTGTGTGAAGTGCAGTGCAGGGTTCTTCTGGCTCTGGGGGGACAGTGGTTGGTTCCCCTATCAAGAAGTGACCCAGTGTCAAGGCGGCCAGCTCAGAAGGATCTTCAGATAATGCGTAAAGTGGCCTCGAGTTGAGGCACGCCTCTATCTGACAGAGGAGAGTTGTCAGTTCCTCGAAGGTAAGTGTGGAATCACCGATCACTCTTCGTAAATGGTACTTTACGGATTTTACTCCTGCCTCCTACAGGCCACCAAAATGCGGCGCATAAGGGGGGATAAACTGCCAGCAGGTGCCTTCTAATGCCAGTGACGCGGCTGCCTCCTGGTAGAATGAAGTAGACTGGCGGAACATAATGCGTAGCTCTCTGTCAGCTCCCTGGAATACAGTGCCATTGTCGCTAAACAGGGTGGCACAACGTCCTCGCCTGCCCACAAATCGACGGAAGGCTGCAAGAAAGGAAGCTGAGGTTAGGTCCGACACCGCTTCCAAATGTATTGCCCTGGTAGATAGGCACACGAAGAGGGCAATGTAGCCCTTGTAAGCTTTGTGGCCACGCCCCGGTGAGGTACGTAGCTTAATCGGGCCCGCATAATCTACGCCGGTTGTTAAAAAGGCTCTTTGTGCTGCAGTGCGCTCCTGTGGAAGCTGTCCCATCAGTTGTCCAGCTCTACTTCCGCTGAACCGGGCGCACGTTACGCAGGCTGCGATTTCGGATCGAACCAAGGAGCGGCCTCGAACGATCCAGACTCTCCGCATTAAATGACTGCGGGTGAGCTGTGGACCTCCATGCAGCGTGCGGTGATGTGCGTCTCGTACCAGAAGCTTGGCCAACGGACATCTCTTCGCCACAAGGTAAGGGTGTTTTTCATTGAACGGCAGAGCCGCGTTTTCTAAGCGCCCTCCTAGCCTCAATAAGCCCTGGTCGTCCAAGAAAGGTCGACACGAAGAAAGGGGTGAAGCCTTGCGTAGCTCGCCATGCCGTTGCAGTTGTTCAATCTCCTCCAGGAAAGTGGTGTGTTGGGAGAATCTCAAAACTGCTCGGAAGGCGTGATTGCGCTCCGCTGCTTTAACAAAACCCCTCTCGGAAGGCTGCCCTCGGCTTAGACTGGCAAACCTGAAACACTGAGCAATAACAGATAAAAGGCGCGAGAGGGAGGAGAAGCGCGACAGGAAGTCTTCTTCAGGTTTCCCTTCAACGACGTGTGTCATGGCTCCTCTTCTCTCTGCCTCTATACCCTCGTTGGACTCCGGAAAGGTCGCCGGCCAGAATTCAGGCCGTTCAGTCAGCCATTTCGGCCCGTGCCACCACAAATCGGAGTCGATGAGCTCGGCTGGGCTCATTCCTCGGGTTGCCAAGTCCGCTGGATTGTCCGGAGAACGGATGTGCCGCCAGTTGTCCGCCGGTATCGCGTGCTGGATATCGGAGACTCGATGGGCGACGAAGGGTTTCCATTGAGATGCATGGCCGCGGATCCATTGTAAAGTTACACTAGAATCCGTCCACGCAATGATCGGGGCAGACATATTAAGGCCTTCCTTGACCCGAACCAATAATTTAGACAACAAGGTGGCTCCACACAGTTCCAACTTCGGGATTGTTATAGCCTTTACCGGGGCCACCTTAGTTTTTGCGACCAAAAGCGAGGTCCTTACCGACCCTTTGTTATTGACCCGCAGGTACACCGCCGCCGCATAAGCTCGCTGCGAGGCGTCACAAAACCCATGAAGTTCCATCTGGGTGGAGGGCTCTGATGAAGCAAACGTCCAGCGTGGGATTTTCAGGGCGTCCAGTCGCGCCAAGGAACCTCGGAAGCGCTGCCACGTAGTGCAGACGTGTTCGGGTAGTTGCTGGTCCCAATCTGCTCCAAGGATCCAGAGGTCCTGCATTAGAACCTTGGCCACCACTAAGACCGGCGCCGCCCAGCCCAGCGGGTCAAAGAGGCCAGCAATTTCAGAAAGGATGGACCTCTTGGTGGTACGCTCCCTCACCACCTCAGCAGCTGCGACTCGTAGAGAGAAGGCGTCATCGCTAGGATTCCAGTTCACGCCTAGTGTACTGATGCCGGACCATTCCTGAAACAGGCGCGTATCAGAAGAGTCGGTTTCTTGAATCTCCGGTATGTTAGATGCCCATTTGCTTAATTCGAAACCACCAGCTTTGAAAATAGCCACCACTTCTCTTTTCAAAGCCAGGGTCTCGTCGACATCATCCGCCCCGGTGAGAATATCGTCGACGTAGGTATGTTGACGCACCACCGATGCACCTCGGGGAAACCGGCTGTGCTCGTCGTTCGCCAGCTAAGCAAGTACCCGTAAAGCTAGGAAAGGCGCGCACGCCGTACCATACGTCACCGTCGTGAGCCGGAGGTCCTGCACTCGATCGTCGGGAGTGTCGCGCCAGAGTATGCTTTGCCATCTAGCATCCTCAGGATGGACTCGGATCTGTCTGAACATCTTAACAATGTCCGTAGTGAATACGATCCGAAAAAGTCGCCAGCGGGTCAATACCATCCATAGGTCAGCCTGGAGCTTCTGACCAGTGGCAAGGCAGTCATTGAGCGCTTGACCTGTGGCTGTACAAAAGGAGGCATTAAAAACGACCCGTATCTTGGCAGAAGGATCGTGGCGCTTGCGTACGGCGTGGTGCGGTAGGTAATACGCTGGCCCAGTCTCCGTTCCTTCGGGTGCCCGCTGCATATGCTGCAAGGTCAGGTACTCCATCATAAAATTTCGGTACTGCTCTTTCAGCTTGGCGTCCGAGGATAGGCGTCTCTCACAGTTGAAGAGGAGTTTCAACGCCGTCGTCCTGTTGAACTTCAGCGCAGTCAGCGGGTCCTTAACGAAGGGAAGGCGCACCACGTAGCGTCCCGAAGGATCTCGAGCATGGGTGTCGAGGAAGTGACGCTCACACTTTTCCCCTTCCTCTGTCATCGGAGCCCGTTCTCGAACTTCTTCCAGCTCCCAAAAACGCTGGAGGAGTGAGCTTGTGGAGTCCTCGCTGTGGCAGTGTAGAACCCGGGCGGCCGTCTCCGCCTTGGGTTTGTCGTCGGAGGCTGGTCCCATGAGCACCCAGCCAAAAGGGGTGAGTTTCGCCGTTGGAGTACCCTCTGGCCCTCTGCGCGAATCGTCACCAAAGAGCGTTCCGCAAACATCCGCACCTAAAAGTAAATCTACCCGAGCCGGAACTCCGTACTCGGGGTCAACAAGCGTGAGACCGGTAATATGCGGCCAAGACTTTGCCACGATGCTTTTACTCGGGAGCAGCGACGTTAGTTTACGGAGTACCAACGCTCGAACGGGTAATCGGAAGTCCGAAGCGTGTCGGGGTCGAACCACAAGGGATACCTCTCCGGTTGCGACTCCAACCTCATTATCCTTAACGCCTGAGATGGCCACTCGCACCGCCCGCCGTGGAAGACGTAGCGCCTGAGCGACCCACGATGAGACGAGGGAGGTATCGGAGCCGGTGTCCAGAAGGGCTCGGACCTCTACGGTTTCTCCTGATGGCGCCTCCAATCTCACCTTGGCGGTTGCGAGTAAGGCCACGGCTTTTGATCCGACCGATAGAGAGAGGGTGGTCACCTGCGGAGTTGCTTCGTCCGACGTCGAGGCAGCGTCTTCTCGTGCCGACTGTCCGCCTTCACGGCCTGGTGCGCTTGTCGATGGAGCCGTCAGCGCCTCGTGAAGCAGCGTATGATGTCGCTTGCTACAAGCTAAACAGACTTGTTTAGACGGACACTTACCCACTTCGTGTCCTACATTCAAACAGCTCAAGCAGGCCTTCAGCTGTTGCACGCGTTCCTTGCGTTTTGCCGGCGACAGCGCCTTGAATTTATAACAAAATCCTAGACCGTGGATGCCCGAACACCCCGGACATTTCCGGGCCGGGGGTGACTTCGACGCTGCGGCTAAGACGGTAGAGTTAACGCCTTTGGTTGACGCTCCTCCCTTTATTTTAGGTTTGACTTCCTTGGAACTTGCCGGTGACACAGCATGGAGCGATGGGTCATTCATGCCGGCAGTGCCTAGAGCTTGGATCCGGTTTTCCAAGAACTGCGATAATTGCTGAAACGGCGGGATTTCCCGGCTATCCGCCAAAGAGGTCTCCCAAGCAAGGTGAGTAGTTTTATCAAGTTTTTGGCTTAGTAAGTATACGAACCACTCATCCCATGAAGTAACGGGTTTCCTTAGTGCAACGTACGCTCTGATCGCCTGACGGAAAGTGTCCAATAGCCGCTTCAATTCGCCAGCTGACTGCTGCAGGGCTGGTGGGCACGAGAGGAGCGCACGATGATGTGAAAACGATAACAGACGAAAGTTACCGTACCGGGCTTCCAGATCTTCCCATGCTCCCTTGAAGCCGGAGTCTGTTGTCGGCGTATTGCGAATGACCTCGGCGGCCTCACCTGTCAAACTATACTTCAAATAGAGCAGCTTTTGCACATCAGGTAAATGGCTGACGTCATGTACAAGACTTTTAAAAAGGTCGCGAAAGCTCTCCCATTGTAACGGATCACCCGAAAATTTCGGCAATTCGATTTTTGGTAGTTGCGGGTGGGGCGTAGGCGCAGAATTGGACGGTTGGCTTTGCGATGGTCCAGGTGACTGCAGCTCCTTCAGGTGATGGGAAATCATGGAGGCGGCGTCGAGGTAAGCTTCTTCCGCTACCGAAAAGGCGTCCTCTTTGACGTATAAACTAGAACTCGCCTCCTTGCATCGCATCAATTTACGATGCCCGCTAAGGAACGTGTCCCAGTACCGGTTGAGCAAACCCTGTCTTTGCTCTAAAACCGCTCCCGTCAACTTGTCCTTTCCTAACTTGCATACGTTAGCCCAGAATCTTTGAATCCACCCCGCTACTTCCTTTTGCTCACGCAGAAGATCCGTAAAGGATGTAGACATGATCGCAATTCAAGCCGAAATTTAATTTAATATTTCGATAGAGAACCACTGACACCGTACTTCTAAGCCTTTCAACGCTTACCGTAATGTTGGTAAATATTGCTTGCGCTGACTTACCCAAAGTCGTTAGGCTCGCGGCGTGACGTCACAAAGCGTGGTCGTTGCCGTTGAAACAAAGGATGGTTACGTAACCAGCTTTCAATCGGCTCCTCTTTTCAGATTCCTGGTTGGAGATTTTCGCTGATCTGGATCGCCGAAGAAGTTCTCCACAGGTGAAGAAGAAAAACCAGATGCACTTGAAGCACGGAGTTCACTTGCGCGTTTTTCACAAAGCACCGTTGTTCGTTTAACGAGATCCGGCTCGAAGGACCAGTTTGTTCCGTCAAATTTCGTCGCGGTGTATTTTCCACGATTGGAAATCTTTAGGAAATGAGCGAGGTGCCGGATCGCGTTTACCGAAGCGCGGGATTATAGGAAAGGCGGAGGCAATGAACTCCACGACAACGTGTTGCGTAATTTTAACAAAAACTAGTTGTATTTAATAAAATGAACACGTAGTCGTACAAATAAAAGAAATGAAAAGTCTGTCTCTTAATCCTCGATCCACTTAATAAATCCGCGTTTTTGCGGTTCGCCGAAGCACTTGGTTCGAGCGAAGCGCCAACAAAAAAGGGGGGATTTTCTTTGATAATTCTCCGAAACCGTTCGTCTAGAATTTCCGTGAAACGAGTGTAAGCATCGTCACAGTGCGACGAAAAGTTCGTACCTTTCCCTCTCTCCCCGGCGTCCTCGCCCCACACCGCTGGCCAACGGAGTGAGAGAGACGGGCGCCGAAGAGAGAGGAATAGCAATATGATAGAATTTAGTCGCGAGAGGTATTCCTGAGACAGTTCGCTTATCACGACCGTTCGCTCGAACATAAATGTACAGAGTAATTATCAATGGCATATGGCATATCGAATTGCATTGAATTAAATTACTTGATACAGATTATTAATATGTGTCTGCTTTGTTTTACCTGCTGTAATTATAGCTATGGTTATATCTGTGATGATTATATATGCGATTATATTTGCGGTTATATTTATTTGAATTAGTTTAATGGGTCTTGTATTATGGAATTTCGAAGAGTCTATCTGGATTGGATGGATTAATGAGTTTATATCATATGCGTATATAGCGTTTATAATCCCTTTGCATATTTTAAGGGTGGGTTTGATTCTGATTCTGGTTTCTTGTTTCTTAGTTCTTAGCTCCTTAATTCCTCTTGTAGTATCATGCATTGTTTCTAAGCTTTCGGGAGTTGTTTGGGCTCCCCGGCATTGTCAATTAATTGTAGACTATAAGATGTATCATATATCCTTTAGCAATTTAGATATGAATGACGTGTAGCGACATTGGTTTATTGGTTTATTGGTTTATTGTGTGCCGTTCACTATTCACTATCCTTATTCTTTTCTTATTTTTATTCTTGGTCACTTGACATGTTTCAGTGACTTCTTCTTCAATTGAGTGTTACGTTTTACGTTCCATGTTCCTATAATATTATTCACTGCTCTTTTGTAGCTCTTCGTACCCGCCCTCAGGATAATGGTTCGCATACTATGTTTAATTCAATTCCAGTGCAGCTGTGACAGTTGTGAATCTGTGCATTTTGAATACTTACGGTACTTTATGCAATCTTTTGTACATTAATTACCCTTTCTTAATTACAATTCTGATTCTGATTTTGATTCTGATTTGGAAAGTGTTAGTTCAGTATTGGTTAATACGGCTGGTGCTCAGGGAGGCATACGCTGCGATAATCCGTCCTGCATGATACAATGTCTTTATGGTTTTCTATACATTCATATATGCGTTATGGTTCCTTAAATTCTTTGAATTTCTTGACCGTGGATCTCATATGACTTTCTTATAGGAGTATCTGGCTTGGTTTAGCACCTATATGCCTTTTCTATTAATTGGTATTAAAGGGGGTTTAATGGAACTGCATCATTTAAACTGACTATGGTATGAGGAGTTTAATTAATTATCTACATCGGTATACTTATTAAATTGATTATATTTGGAGTGTTTTCGTTACATATTATATATACACATATGTTCATAGTAATTTTGATCTATTGTAGTGTAGTTTAGTTTTCTTGTACCTTTATATTATGATTTAGTAGTAATATGGTTGTATGTGGGGTTTATTATTGATTGTTTATTATTGATTAGTTTTCACCACGCGCTGTATTGCATCGACTTACCTGTATCAGTTTTAATATTAATACCATACTTATCGGAGCGGTATTATAATCCAGTAACAATCTAATCTACTCAATTTATAACTATTTTAATTGTTTGATCTGCCTTATTGTTTATGCCGATTTAGGTCTCATGTGCTCCCGATATTATATCAGATAGGTATTCTCTTCCCCTGTTATCCGTTAATTACACTCTACCTCCACTTCCATTGGCTGGCGTTAGGGCTTCCTGCAAATAGACTAGGATTATGTTACATTTTTATCCGACTTCGAAAAGGAGGAGGATACTCAATTCGATCTGTATATATATATATATATATTTTTTTATGTATATTCACCGATTACGCCGATGGACCAATCAGAACGAAACCTTTTGCATCTGGTAGAGTATGTCTCCCGATTGGTCCCGTTATAAAAACATTTTGCATTTTTTCACTCCCAACGCTTTTTATTGCAAAAAAACGTACTATTCCATGTACATGCGGCGTACGATCGCCGATTACTGCGAGACGGATGGACCAATTGGACCGAAACCTTTTCCGTCTTATAGAGTATAACCCGCTATTGGTCCCATAAAAAAAATATTTTTCATTTTTTCATTCCGAACGCTTTTTATTGCAAAAAAACGTACTATTTCATGTACATGCGGCGTACGGTCGCCGATTACTCCGAAGCGGATGTACCCATCGGAATGAAACTTTTTGCGTCTTATAGAGTATAACCTCGTATTGGTCCCATAAAAAAAATATTTTGCATTTTTTCATTCCTAATGACTTTTTTTTCTAAATGTATGTTCGCCGATTACTCCGAGACGGATGGACCAATCGGAACGAAACCTTTTGTATCTTCTAAAGTATATCTCCCCATTGGTCTTGTTAAGAAAGCATTTTGCATTTTTTCATTTCTGTCAATTTTTATTGCAAAAAAACGTACTGCTTCATTTATATTTTTTTCGGCGTTTATTCTACAGGGAATATACCGATTGTGACTTTTCAACACTATCCGTGAAATGAAAAATAAAATAGACTTCGTCATTTTCTCTATCAGTTGGTCGCTAAAAGAAGGGTTAGCTTCCTTCTTCACGCACCAGTCGCTGGAAGCTGATTTGGACTGTTTATTTGCAACAGTAACCGTCGTAATCTTTGCATTTCTTCGAGTGCTCTTTCGTCATGCGGTTTAACGAGGACTTTGTTTGGTGCTAAATCAGATAGAGCAAAACCATCTAAACTTTTGACACGACTAAGAGCGACGTAAATTTGGCCTTTTGCAAAATTCTTTTTGCCAAGATCAATTACAGCTTTGTTTAATGTAGTCCCTTGTAATTTGTGCACCGTTACTGCCCAGCTTAGAATAAGTGGTAACATTCTGCGCTCGACGTCCCCATAACCTTTCGTCGCCTGAAACGTTGCTACAACTGGAGATATTGGGATATAACCGTCGATATCTTTAAATCTATTTCCAATGGACTCGTCGTCAAATTTTATAAGTACCGCGTCCGGCAACTCTCCTTGTTCTAGTTGATCTCTTCGAAGTGCCGGCCATGTAAATTTCTTCACTATTCCCATTGCGCCGTTTATCAAACCATCAGAAATTGATATATTTCGTCGCAGCATGATTCGCGATCCTTCAGTTAACGTTATTGTATGTAACAGTCCGCCACAATTATTTACATTTGCAGGTATGACATTTTCTGGTGGCCTTTTTCCATATGTAGCTGCTTCACGGGATTCGTCTATTGCATCAATGACGTACATTCGATGTGATTTTGCTAATTCATCAGTCATTTTTGAATTATATTTATCCACTAATTTTATCGTTGGGAATATTCTTACTGCTGCACCATCCTCGAACTCTCCGGTTAGAGGAACCCTTCTTCGTTCGCATAATATTTCCAGTTGAGAAGTTGTCACTTCCCCAAACCGAAGGTTATTCAATAAATCGATAAACTCAACGTCATCTCTTTGTCGCATATTAATGGTGAGTTCGCAGAATGAAAATTGATGCCATAAATTAATTTCTGCAGTACACCAATGTGGCTGTACACCAGTGTCCTTTTACTGGGGGCAACTGCATGATATCGCCAAAGAGAAGTACATTTACGCCACCAAATAGTTTATCATTTGTTTTGAATTCTTGCAATCTTAAATGAATTATTCGCAAATTCTCATAAGATACCATTGATATTTCGTCGATAATCAACCACCTTGTATGACGCCACTTTCGTCTCTCCTGTTCGAGCCTCTGTCCTGTCAGTCGTCGATAGGTCATGGCAGTACCTTTTTCAATAGGCAACGAGAACAAGGAATGCAGAGTTTTTCCGAATATTTGACGGGCAGCAACGCCAGTCAAAGAAGCTACTTCGATGAAAGATGGTTTTATCATCATATCAACTGTAGGATTATAGCAGCGTTTAACGTGTTGAACAAGTAATTTAAAATAAACGTTTTGCCACTACCAGCTCCTCCGGTAATAAAAAGTAACATTTGTTCCGGATTTTCATCATCATTTTTTTTAATATCTTTCTCAATTACTGCGGAAACTGATTTTAATAAGTCTTTCTGTTGAATATTAAGACTTCGAATACTATTAAGGAACACGTCTTCTGGCATTGCAATTGTTTCTTGCTGCTGATCTTCATATAAATCACCTTGATCATAATATATTGTTTCGTCGGCATGAATTCCGACTGGATCTCTTAAATGTTCATTAATTTCTTCTTGATGTACAACATTCAAAGCAACAGCTTGGGCGAGCGCCGCTTCAATAATTTGCTCTGCGTGAGTGAATTGTTCGACGGTTGCGTTACCCAACATAGGTTTCAACTCGTGTTGCCGTCGAAGAAAACATTGTTCCGAAGATTCGTTTTCGGACATAAGTGTACTTTCATCACGAAATGGAATGTGACACACTATTAAGTTGTAGAAGTATCCTTCTCTATCACTGTTCAGGGTATAATATCGGTGGCGGAGTACAGCTGGTTTATTTCTTATTCGCATTCGGGTATTGTCCTTCAATTTTATAAACTTCGATCGCGAAATTTCTTCATCGTCAGTTCTAAGTTCTGCGTCGCCATCCTCTTCTGTCCATATATCACTTGAAACTGTTTCATATCGGACAGCAAATTCGGGTAAACTCAAGTTCTCTAGGTTGTCTGGCCTCTTTACGTAACGATCGAATACGTTATTGAAAAATGATGTTCCATTTTCTTCAAATCGCAGAATTCTATATCTCTGCTCAGGCCGACAGCTGTTTATAAATACAGCTTTTCGCGAGCTCATTTTAAGAGGTAGATGGCATAATCGATAAGCACATTCTACAGCATTGACCATACGTTGAGATAGAATTGCCATAGATGCCGAAAATAATTGATTTCGGATGGTATCGTTTCGGCGTTTCGCTCGTAAAACGACTTCTTTAATAATATTTCCTGTGTCCTGCGGCTCGCATTTACTTGCGTATTTAGCAATATAATATGCGACGGCTGTAACATTTCCGCATGGTTGAATATCCATGTTTGCTTTCCAAAGCTTTAAAAGAGTTGGGTTGTAATTATTCACCATAACTTCATTTGCGGTTCTTTTATGTACGCAGAAACGCCCGTTGTTGGCAAGTGTGTCATCTGGGCCTAAGCACATCGTTCTTTCACTTATCGGTCTGGGGAATCCAAATCGACAAGAACGATTATTACGATCTTTGTAACATGTATGAGAATGTTTATGAATTTGGACTTTTTGAACTATATCGTTCATATCGTGATTTTCGACGTCCATTAATGAACAAGATACAGTTTTCTCAATAACATTTTGGCCTTCGTTGGTAAGGAAATCAGGTACGTTTGCGCACCAAATAAGCATGTGCAAATGTGGACTTCCCCTACTTTGAAATTCAATTCTATACCAAAAATCGGTAACAACGCCGCCTAAGCATTGCGAGTTTTTTATATACTGCATTAACACGTTTACGCGTAACGTAAATTGTCTTGCGATAACTATCGGGTGTCTCTGAACCAATTGTAGTCGATCTGCAAACGTTAGGTTTTCAAGTTCGGTCGTTGATTGACCTTCGGATAGTAGTAATGCCTTCAACATATCTGGCCAATTCAGATCATTACAAGAGAACGTAGCAAACCATGTGGGCGGTCCAAGACTTCGGACCATGGCGATTAATTCCGAAGAGCATCGTTTCCAGTCTACTAATCCCTCTGGAGTATATTCACCTTGGCGCATTCTACATGACACTGAAATGCTAGCTTTTGCGCGGTAATATTCAACCACAGATAATGCGAAGAACAGATAATCTGTTCGTTGGAACCGTTTGTCATTGCTCAGAATACGTGCTTGGAAGTAATCTAATGGTGTTATTGGGATGTCACGATGCTCTCTGAATCCATTTTTTCCATCTGGAAACAGGAAGTACCAACACAGTTCTACAATTCTTCTCTCCCTCTCTAGGTTCAAAGGAAGCGCTGTTTTTCTATGTATATTAGCCAGTTGTATCGGGTCATTTTCGGCGTTATTATTATTATTATTATTATTGTTGATACAGACGATATTATCGATGTTGGAAACACCTTCGTCAATCGAACGTAGCATGCTTGTTTCGAAAATAATTCATGTTCCGTTGGATTCATTTCGTAGGGTCGCAACCGATTGATGTTGCATTCTTTCTACCAGTGAAGATCTATTTCTCTCGGATGCAATTGTTACAGGTGTTAATGAGTAGATATTTAATACATTACTGTTGCCATCTTTCGCATACAAATTACGACGCAAGGTGGCGTGTAAAGCATCAAGAGTAGTAAATTTCATACAGCATGAGGCGCCCCGTAACGGTGCTTTATATCCTTTTGGACCTCTTGCATAGGAATCAAACAACCAATAGCAGGTGGTCCCCGATTGGTTGCTACATGATACAGCTATTGATGTAAGATTCGCGGTAAGAATTCCGTACATATACCGTTGAAAAAATGTAATCAAACCATTTTTTAAATTTGGAAATCCATCAACACCGTTATCAATATCAATGTGACCATTTACCGACATTTCATAGTCAACATTGATATTGACTCGCCTATTATTATATGTTACGTGTGGCAATAATTCAGTTGCAGCTAAATAGTCTACATTGATTTCGTTGGGGTTAGGAATACTTCGCGCTTCAATGCAATCACGATAATATTTATCTCCTATTATAACCACATAATCGACATCACTAGTACACCACGTACTAGGATCTAGGGAATGAAACGCAACACATGCAACTGCAGCTATGCCAGTACATTGCTTACCACGAGATTCGATACCGAAGCGATCGCTAGCTTGATGAAACGTGCCTCGTAAAATAGCTACATTTCGACCAACGTTTACAAATCTACTGTTTAGTTCAGTATTTCTTTGTGCAACTTCAATTCCCTCTGTTACTATAGCCGGCTGTTCAATGACATGAGCTATTTCGAAAATATTACTGGTAATGTTTGAAAAACATGGTTGTACGTCTTTGTACAAAGCATTATTTTGTAATAGCCATTGTAAGGCTACCCGAAGCTTTCCGACATCAATTTTTAATTGTCGCTGTCGCTCCAAATTTTCGTAACTTTCAACTACAATCATTATACCGGTTTGGTTTAATTGGACTGGAAGTTGCTCGGCTACTTCGAACACATCGCGAGCAAATAGGACTACCTGACCTTTGCACCAATCCTGACTGAAGCGATTCTGAATTTTCATAATTTTAAGAAACGGCACTATTCTGCACAACATTTGTTTCTCGATTTCCGATAAATCTGCTATTTCCTGAGGTACAGACATTAGTTCCATTTTATTCCAAAATGCCTGTGATGGAACTTTGTGTTTTTTAAGATGATTTAGACAACGAGAACATGTTGTTATCTTCTCTGATTCTATTAGATTTCCAGGAATTAGACCAGACAAAGGCTGCGTGTGTAAAGTGTAACGTTGTTGCGGATATAAAGTCTTGCAACACACTGCACACGGTACATCAGCAAAAATATTAATAGCCGATTCAAAGTAGTCTTCCTGGAGGAAACGTTCTTTCCGTCGGTTTTTAGCTACTTCGCGCATATTTCTTAAACGTGTATTTTTTGTTCCGGTATTTTCCCTTAACAATACTTCACGATTACGATAATTAATGAGCATTAGACGATGTGAACGTTCTTCAATACATTGATTGCATAAACGCCTGTGGATTAATCTTAGCCTACGCGATCGTTTCTCAGCTGATTCGTTTGCTAAACGCCTGTGGATTAATTTCAATCTACGTGATCGTTCCTCAGCAGATTCGTTCGCTAAACGTTTGTGGATTAATCTCAATCTACGTGATCGTTCCTCAACAGTTTCGTTCGCTAAGCGTCTGTGGATTAATCTCAGCCTACGTAATTGTTTCTTAGCAGATTCGTTCGCTAAGCATCTATGGATTAATCGCAATCTACGTGATCGTTCTTCGACAGATTCGTTCTTTAAACGATTATAAATTATGGTTAGGCGACGTATCTTCTCCTCTATCGTTTCACGCAATAATTTTGAACGCATATATTTTCGCATTGCAGATAATCTCAAATGGCGCTCGTTAATAGTTTCATGACATCGTTTCTCTGTATTTCTTTTGCAATTTTTGTACAGACGTAATTGCGTGGCGTCGTTTGATTCATTCGCACGATACTTCCTCATACGGGATGCATGTTTTGTAGGTCTACCCATCGCTTCAAGCAAACGTGGTTGCTTTGTTTTTTATTATATTATAACAAACAATTATTGGTCGTTCCAAGCAGACGCGGTTGTTTTATTTTAATATTACAAACAATTATTGGTCGCTCCAAGCAGACGCGGTTGATTTGTTTTTTATATTACAAACAATTATTGGTCGCTCCAAGCAGACGCGGTTGGTTTGTTTTTACAAACAATTATGGGTCGCTCCAAGCAGACGCGGTTGTTTAATTTTTACAAACAATTATTGGTCGCTCCAAGCAGACGCGGTTGGTTTGTTTTATAAAAACAATTATTGGTCGCTCCACGCAGACGCGGTTGGTTTGTTTTTTATTATTATTACAAACAGTTATTTGGTCGCTCCAAGCAGACGCGGTTGGTTTTGGATTTTATAAAAAATATAATAGAAATTAAAACGACTACCTTTGCAGCACTTTTCAAAATATTCAATTAATTATTACAACAGGTATCAATCAATTGAACACCTAACGTTGCCAGGTTTTCGTTTCAACTGACTACGCGATCTGTCTATGGGCTGTAGCTATGTTTATTTGTATTGTGAGGACGATCGCAATAATAGGCAAACTTATAGTAGAATTCCGTTACATTGTGCGATAAGTGGAAAATAAAGCAATGCGATATTCGTACAAAACTCACGGCAATGTTAAATGGATCTAATGTAACATAAATTTACAAATACTTGCAATTTAATTAAAATTTGCATTACTTAATATTCAATTACATTTCCACGCGTCGTTTTATGCATCTTGGCACTGATTCGTATATTCATATTGTTATGATTTTATATCTCACGTTCTCTTATTCGCTTCATGAAGCTCATTTTTATCCGACTTCGAAAAGGAGGAGGATACTCAATTCGATGTGTATATTTTTTTTTTATTTTTTTTATGTATGTTCACCGATTACGCCGAGACGGATGGACCAATCGGAACGAAACCTCTTACATTTGGTAGAGTATGCCTCCCGATTGGTCCCGTTATAAAAACAGTTTACATTTTTCACTCCGAACGCTTTTTATTGCAAAAAAACGTACTATTTCATGTACGCGCGGCGTACGGTCGCCGATTACTGCGAGACGGATAGACCAATCGGAACGAAACTTTTTGCGTCTTATAGAGTATAACTCCCCATTGGTCCTGTAAAAAAAATATTTTGCGTTTTTTCATTCCTAATGATTTTTGCTTCTAAATGTATGTTCGCCGATTACTCCGAGACGGATGGACCAATCGGAACGAAACCTCTTGCGTCTGGTAGAGTAAGTCTCCCGATTGGTTCCGTAAAAAAATTTTTTGCATTTTTTCATTCCTAACGACATTTTTTTCTAAATGTATGTTCGCCGGTTATTCCGAAACGGATGAACTAATCGGAACGAAACCTTTTGGATCTTCTAAAGTATGTGTACAGATTGGTCCCGTTAAAAATACATTTTATATTTTTTCATTCCGAACGCTTTTTATTGCAGAAAAGCGTACTATTTCATGTACGTGCGCCGTACGTTCGCCGATTACTCCGAGACGGATAGACCAATCGGAACGAAACTCCTTGCGTCTTGTAAAGTATATCTCGCACTTGGTCCCGTCAGAAAGGCATTTTGCATTTTTTCATTGCTAACGATTTTTTTGCAAGAACGTAATGCTGTAAGTCGTAAGAGAAAAATTATAGGTCCGGCTGAAAACATTTGTAATTGTAACGATTATATGAGAAATTGGCAGCAGTCCTGATGTACATGCACTATACTGCAGTTCACAAGAGATCATACTTAACTCGCGCCGCTCACTAGGTCTAGAGAGATTTTTAATAACGTGTGTTATTCCCCTCTACAGCTTGCTTCTTATTATACTTTGCAAACATATAAATGGTGGGCAGAAATATATGACGTACGATAACTGATAACCGGTGATGATATTGTAAAGTATCACGATACAATGAAATTTCTATTATTTGTCGCAAAAAAAAAATGATGTGAACGCATAGCAAGAAGCACGCTGTAAAGGGAAATCACACGCACTATAAAAATCTCCCTAGACTTCAGTAAGCCACTAGCTGCGCGAGTTAAGTGCGGTCACTCGTGAACTGCAATGGGTTTGTTGATTCCCATTGAATATTGTTTACTTGAAACTATCAAATAGGTGATTTATCATAGGTTGCCGACGCCGGAGTTAGGATCTTCCTGGTAGAGGAAAAGTTTTTAATTTTGCGCCGCCTCCCAAAACTTTGAAATGTAATTGGTATCCTATTTAACGATTAAGTAGATATTATTAATAGCTATGGAATATTGGTATAAATGAAATAGAAATTATTTTATACTTTTTAGTGCATTTCGAAGTCGGATGTTTTTTTTGTTAAAAATTATTTTATTTTGTTTACAGGTTTTTGTTTTTATGTACATTACATTTTTCAATATTGCCAATAAATTCTTCATTGGGTTCAAATGAAGATTGTTTAATGCCCAGTGTATAATTTTATAATTATTACATTATTCTTCGAACTGATTAATATTCAACTTTTTAAAAGTACATTGCAACAGATTGCGTTGGATCGAAAAATTCGTATTTCGACAGGTTGTACACTGAGTGTAATAAAACAGTGTTCGGTTACCGCTTGAAACAGATTACCTCATTCAAAATTCGATCAAATGACTTGTGGTTTTTTGTAAAGTTATACACATTCATTTACTAAGATATGTGCTTTTGTCGTTTTAAAAAATTGGAATTTGTTGAAATCGTGAAAGAAAATAGTAGAAATCAATTTTTTCAC
This sequence comes from Osmia bicornis bicornis, assembly GCF_907164935.1. Lineage (NCBI taxonomy): Eukaryota > Metazoa > Arthropoda > Insecta > Hymenoptera > Megachilidae > Osmia > Osmia bicornis. The sequence continues at coordinate 38,582 of NW_025791081.1, forward strand.
AATTTCAACAAATTGTAATTTTTTTAAATGACAAAAGCACGTATCAGAATAAATAAATTTGTACCTTCTCATTAAAAAAAACCTCCAGTTATTTGGTCCAATTTTAAATGAGGTATGTATTCTGTTTTAAACGTTCACTAGACACTTTTTATTTATTACACTTACTGTACTTATACTTTCTACATTTCATGGCTACATTAAGAGGGTATGAATATTTCTATCATTGACTATACGCCGTTTGGTTTTTGCGCATTTGTGGCGAATAGAATATTTATGAATATTTACGTTCAATATAAACTACTACGCACATACCAACAGGAATGTAAACATAGAGAATAATTTGTGCGATCCTGGAATGTGCCCCACCAACTCTCTCCCTTTGGAAGTCAGAGATTCCTGCTCAGTTTCATACGAACAGCGATTCGAACAAGTGGTAAGTACGAAACGTGCAATGTTTCATTTTTGTCTACGTTGTATATAATAATATATATTAATATTTCTTAATGGCTGGTGGTACGGTTCATTTAGTTGGTGTATTATTATAGTCACTTTGAACAAAACTAGTTTTATTACATCAAAGAATAACTTATTATTTTCATTATTTAACTTTAGATTTTGAATTGTTAACAAATTTTTATTACAATTATTATAATAAATAAAAAAGTAATACAAATATGTTAACAAATATGAATAGATATTTCCTTTTTTTTATTATCATTATCAATAAAACCCTTTATTTCTATTTAACATGTTCATATTCAATATTGCTTTCTAACGGTTGAATGTGCGCTGAATAAGAATGTAGGAACCATTTATTGCTATTGGAAACGTTGTTCGGGTGTTAAACAATGAACGAAATTAAATGGGGGAACAAACGAATAATTTTATTAATTTATACTAGTCGACAGTAAACTTGGTATGAAATCGCACATGCATATAATTAGAATTTCTTCTACAACTTTAATTAAAAAAAAAATTATTATTTGAGTACTGCTACATTTCGAATGTCATTTTTATCATTTTTATCAATGTTTAAACATACGTAGTTGATAATATTTTATTATATATTTCGCAATTAAAATAATGAAAAATTTTAGTCACTGGTGAAAAATAGTTTCCGGATTCGTATTCAGTGAATATAATAATAAAAGTATACAAGAAGTACATATTGAATGTTAGTTATCCTGATACACTTTAAAAAGTATAGAGGTGTTTCGATATACACGGTCTTGTCGCCGTTCGTGTAACTTTCGTTCTATACAACTACATACTAACTTCTATTAACACTATGTCACTGTAATCGATAACATTCCACCGCTAGTCATTAATTAATATTAATATAACTGTTATTACTTATACCTTTTTTTTATTGCAAATATCACATCTATATATTTCTGTTTTAGATTAACCCCGAAATAATAAAAAAATTAAAAAAAATTAAAAGATGGCCGAATCAGAGAACAATTGTAAGTATTATTTCAACTTTAATAACGGCAAATAAAGAGTACAAGAAAAAATTAAAAGAAGTTGTGCAAAATGTATATAGTGCATAATTCAGAAACATGCCTACAGTATATATATATATATATTTCTTTTTTTTTTCTCTATCAGATCAACAAATGTTCAGAGACATTCAGCTGCTTCTGCAGCAGCAGCAAGAACACCATCAGCGTCAGATGCAGCTGCTGCAGCAGCAGCTGCAGGAGCAACAGCAACCACAGTTGCAGCAACTGAGGGAGGAGCTCCTCCCTCAGCAACGAGAAGGTCTTCGACCGAGTGAGGAACCCCTCGCTCAGGTGCAAGAGATGGATGCAAAGCAGGAGGAGGCGAAGCCACCGCGAAGTATGTATTACAGATTCTTTTTTATACTATCAATTATTGCCTCGTACAGAGGAATACAATATTGCCCTTATCAGAACAACTTTGTTGTTCTATGTAAGAGCAACTATTTATAATAATAGTATTTTAATTTAAAAAAAAATACATATCTACTAAATTCAATTTTTATATATTGCAGAAAGAGGAGTAGCGGCGGGCAGATCGTGGCGTCTGCGGGGGTACCGGGGGAGTCAAGGAAGGGGGGAGGGGAATAGGAGGAAGGGGCGGAAGGGGAAGGGGAAGGGGCAATTACGTCAATTTATGTTTCTATTAAGTAATAATAAATAATTGAGTTAAACTGATTTAGAAACATGTTATTCGTTATTCTGCTTTTTTTATTTTTATCAACTACCAGTACTTGATCCTTACTTAACCATTAAGAACGAAATATAACCTTAAGGCATCCTACAAATATTGTTCGTTTCTCTAATTCCACTAAAATGTGTGAAATAAAATAATTTTTAACAAAAAACAAATCCGACTTCGAAATGCACAAAAAAGAATAAAAAAATGCACTAAAAAGTATAAAATAATTTCTATTTCATTGATATCTGAATTCCACAGCTATTAATACAATCTACTTAATCGTTAAATAGGATACTAAATATATTTCAAAGTTTTCGGAGGCGGCGCAAAATTAAAAACCTTTCCTCTACTAGGAAGATCCTAGTTCAGGTGTTTAATTGAGTTTAAGTTTAATTTTAGGTGATTATATTGTGCGCTAGTATTGAATGTTAAATATTCCTCCTCTGCTATTTGGCTGCTCGACTGTATGTATGTATGTTTGACGTTTTAGGTTTTGGAGGTTTTGTTGGTCATTTGCTTATGTCCAGTTCACATATGCTGGCTTGCCTGCTTGCGTGCAATACTACTTATGTTTACTTCACAGTTTCTCACGTTCTCATATTGCTTACTGTTTCTTTTACTGTTAACTATTCATTAACTGCTCTATTGCATTACAGTATTGCCTCGTAATAAGCAAGTGGTCTCGACTTCGAAATAAGCAAGTCGCTATCCCCTCTTCTTTGTTTGAAGTCGCCCGCAAAGTGAGAGGTACGAGAAATGAGTGAGAGGTCCATGAAAGCGCGAAGCCGATGTTTAGGGTAATAAATTTCACGCTCGACTGAGCAGTGACATCGGTTAGTAGAAGAAGGATGGAATATATGTATATAATGCTTTCTATCCTTGTTCAAAAAATAACATCGCTACTCGGCCGATCACTATATGATTTGCCGCTACCTCGGATCTCTCACTCGTTTCTCGCGTTCTCTATCGTCCCGTTTCGAGAACAAAGTCAAGTCGAATAGCTACCTCCCTCGAAATAAGCAACGGTTCGGTCCCGAGCCACTTGCTTATTTCGTGGCAATACTGTAGATGCATTAGATGCATATATATATTTATTTCCCGTTGTATTTGTGATTTGATTTAACCAGTTTTAGTATGTTTAGTATGTTTAGTATGCTTATTATGACAGCTGTTATTGAATGTATGGGCTCCTCTATTCTATTCATGGGCTTCATGTGCTTATTATGACAGCTGTTATTGAATGTATGGGCTCCTCTATTCTATTCATGGGATTCATGTGCTTATTAATTCCTATTCATTATTCATTATTTATTTATTCATTCACTCATTCATTTATTCATTTATTTATTCATTTATTCTTTACTCATTATTTATTCATTATTTATCGTTACATATTTGGGGCATTCGAAGCGCTACACGAAGCGCTATGCTTGTCATGAGCGTGTGTGTGTGTGTGTGTAAAGTATGTATGGGACAGGTTATCGAGGATTGCAGCCTACCAAGATGTGGCACGGTCAACCGGGGAAAGGACTCGCCCTGGGCCCTGGCTGTGCTGAAGAGCAAGCCCTGTTAAAACAGGTGAACACATGGCGCGACCACCCGGAATGGACTTACTTCGGTTCCTGGTCGTGGCCGAAGAAAAATCCTGTGCCTTACCGTACAGGTTGAACATGTCCTACCGCTGGATCGGAGGTGCAACGGCGTGGATCCGCAGATGCACCATGTGCCTAGCGCATGGGGTTTTTGCGGGCGACCGCAATAACGCGAAATGCGTTGAAGTGCCGAAGCGTCGTTGTGGCTATACGCTGGTATTCCTTTATGAATTCTAACGAGTGAAAAGGTGCCGGCGGCCCACGTTGGGGGAGAGGTTTTAGTGGGTAGTATATCCAGCCTCGGGAGTGCCCACTCTGGGCTGCCCGTCTAGGTCGCCCCTTCAGGGCTGTGGCCTACTCCTGGGCTAAACTCAACCCTTAAGGGTTGGGTTGCCAGGTTGCCCACTTCTGGCGTTGCCTCTTTGGGTTAGCCCTCACCTCACGGGCGCCAGGCTGCCCCTTCAGGGCGGACATGAGTCCCACACTGCCCGGGTCCCCTCTAGCCGAATAGACGAAAAGGGGAATCAACCCGCGCGTGCGCAAACGCATTTCCTCTTCCAGCTGAACCAAAAAAAAAAAAAAAAGGTTTCAGGGGGACCCACGGACCTGGCCAAGTGTACTGGCTGGGCGGGGAGGTGATACCCCGACGTGGCGCGTTCCCAGGTGGCGGATAGGGGAATGCTCGCCATGCACTTTTCGGAGTGCATGGAGGGTAGGAGTGAAATAAAATAGCTCCCGCGGACCAAACGCCAAGGGAAGGAAAACCCATCAAAACCTCCCCTGTGACTGTGGGATAGAATACAGACACGGTAACCCCTGCCTGTCGTACAAGGCGACTGAAAGGGGGGCGTTTGCTGCTGTCGAAGTAGCCTCGCAGATGACCCGGGGCGATGCCGGTGGTACCTACGGATCCTGGCAGGGCCTCCCTTGCCGGTAAGGCCTGGGTCGGAGAGGCGAAAAGGTGGCTGCAGAGTCGTTGAGTTCTCCAGGGGCCAGGCTGCGTGGCGGTCGGGTGCGGGAAGCGAACCCGGAGTGCCCAAGCAATTACACCGTAACCCAGTGGTCACGTTTAGCTGAAACGGGGGGCTTGCTTTTATTGGCCGGCCCGCGAGGATGACAACCGCTATAAAAAATCTCTAGCCCCAAGCTGCGGTACGCGGTGATGAGGGCGCGCCTGGAGTCAGCGCCAGGGGTGGCTGATGGGTGCATCAGTCTCTAGCGGCCAACCCCGGGGTATCTGGCGACCCCCAGGTGTACTAGCCTTACCCGGGTAAGGCGGCTCTGCCCGGGTGGCCCCACAGACCGACCCACTCGTGGGAACACTATGGATGACTTGAAACTAAAAACGCCAACAACAACAAACACTGGACGGGACGTACCGACGACGACTGCGGCTGTTCAACAGGACGCTGGACCGGAAACGGGCGCGGAGGATATGGCGCAGCCCAGCACTAGCAGGGTAACGGATGCGCGCCGCCTATCCGTCCGATTAACTAGCGCGGATTTGGAGTGGTACGAGGAGGGTCCGGAGTTTCCCCGGCGGCCTCTGATGCCCCCGCATCCAGAGAGAGTGAGGAGGACTTGGACTCGGACGGGTCACTCTCCTCGGCAGTACCTCTGGAGGCACGGCGCACGAGCATAAGGCGGCGCCCGCCGACCACGGGCCAATACGTGTGGCTCGCGGCGGCTAAGCAGAGAGTCCTGGATGTCTAGCGCCGGGAACTTGACCTGCTGGAGGAGAGGAGGGTGCTCGATCCTAACGAGGACCCTATAGAACCCAGTCGGGGTAGCAGGTCCCTCCCGGACCCTGAGGACCTGGCGGAGGAGGTCAAGAATGTCCCCACGCGCGACGTTATTGCGCAGTCCTTGGAGTTCTGTCGCGACATCGATAAGGTCCCGGGCGTCACCAAGGGGCTGAAAGGGACATTTGTTCGCAAGCTGAGGATGGCCTCCCGCTACCTTAAGGCCATCCACACGGAAGCGGGAATCAGGGCTGCAGCTGCCAGGGCCGATAAAGAGGTGAAGGAGCTTCGCGAACAGCTGAAGCTGCGGGAGGAACAAGTGGCTGCCCAGGAGGCCCAAATGAACATCCTGCAAAACCGGCGCCTGAAGGCCCCGGCCCATCCGAAAGGTCAGCGAGGCTCGGCACGCCGCTGTCTGGCGAAGAGGCGGTCAGGAAAAGGAGGAAGGACGCAGTCGAAGCTTTCGACTTACCGTCTTGTCCGCCTGAATGTCCCGTGGTGCAAGTCCCAATCCCAGCTGCTGCACCTGGAAAAGAGGAGGGGAAGGTTGATGGCCTCGAGCCCGACCTGATGAGGGGATTTGCGGCTCTCCTCGAAAAGGGCCTTCTCATGGCCTCGGGGCTCCGGGCGGAGTTCAAAGCCGCTATTGCAGCCGTCCAGCCCCCGCCTAAGAGGGCGGAGCATTTTAAGGGGTGAGCTGCGGCTGCGACCATCCCCACTGCATCGAGGAAGGAAGCTGAGAGGCGGGTGCGGAATAGGACCCTGCCTGCCACGGAGCCGTTGCCGGGGCCCTCCTCAGCGCCCGACCAACCGGCATCATTTGTGGAGGCTAGAATGGCCCGGATTGTCGAAGAACATCGGAGGACGGCGGATGGGACCTGAGTGACGGTGGTCGGCCGCCGCGCTAAAGCTGCAGAGAAGAAGGCGGCAGCGGCCAAGGCCCCTCCCTCCCAGAGCTCCAAGGTGGTTGCCCAGAAGGGGCAGAATAGAGGGGCGGCAACGGCGGTTAAGGAGCAAGGGGCCCGACCTGCCAGGCAGAAGACCCCCCGCCCTCCTCGTACTGCGGCGGTCACCATCAACCTAGCTGCCGAGGCTAAGGTCTCATACACCGAGTCCATACTCATGGCCCGGGAGCGGGTCAAGTAGGAGGAGCTGGGCATCGCGGCGTTGATACCCAGAAGAGCTCGGACCGGTGGCTTGGTCCTCGAGTTACCCGGGGAGGACAGGACTGAGAAAGCTGCCAAGTTGGCTGACCGACTCCGCCAGATGTACAGTGGCACCGAGGTGAGGGTTGCCCGCCCCATAAAAATGGGCGAGGTTAGGGTGACCGGTCTCGACGACTCGGTCACCCCGGCGGAGGTGGCGGCCGCATTGGCCGCTGCGGGGGGTTGCTCCGCTGATGAAATTAAAATGGGGGAGGTTCGCACCTCCCCCAAAGGATGAGGACTGTCTGGGCGAGATGCCCTCTAGCGGCACTCAAAAAGTGATCCGCCTCTGGGAGGGTTCTGGTCGGGTGGTCCTCGGCCAGAATACAGGCGCTACCACCGCGGCCATTGCAGTGCTATCGCTGCCTGGAAAGAGGGCATGTTAGTCAGCGATGCACCTGCGAAGCTGATAGGTCCGACCGCTGCTATGCGTGCGGAGAGTCGGGCCACGTGGCTAGCAAGTGTAGCGCCACCCCGCGGTGCCCCCTCTGTGCGGACCTGGGACGGCCCGCGGGGCATCGATTGGGGGCAAAAGGTTGTGCCCCCTCCCCCTCCCAGAGGAAGAAGAAATGTGCCGTTGAAGGGGCAGGAACAGCCCCCAAGGAACAGGCATCAAGGACCAAGCCTGCGGAGTCGAAGAAGGGGGGCAAGGTAAATCCCCCTGCGAAGTCAGCGAGTAAAAATGCCGCGGAGGCGGCTCGTAAAGCCTAGGTATGGGGCCCAAGGGCCCTATACTTCAGGCCAACTTGAACCACTCGGCCAGGGCTCAGGACATGTTGTTCCAAACCCTGGCCGAGAGGAAGGCTGGGTTGGCGGTGGCCGCGGAGCCGTACCGCGTCCTCCACAGACCAGATTGGTTCGACTTCGCGGACGAGGACGGCACCGTGGCGATTATGGGCACCGCAGTACCCCCACACCGCGCCCCACTGGAACGGGGCCGGGGGTTCGTCGGCGTGCTGTGGGGTGAAATAGCGGTGGTGTGGCTCTATGCCCCGCCCAGATGGCCTCTCGCGCAATATGAACAGTACCTGGACCGGGTGGGGGACTTTGTCTCCCGGTGTTCCCCCCGGCCAGTGCTAGTCCTCGGGGATTTTAGTGCCTATGCGTCACTTTGGGGCTCCCCGAAGACAGACGCGAGAGGCAGGGCGGTCGTAAATTGGGCGGCGGGGCTAGGGCTCCACCTGCTCAATGTGGGGTCCGTTAGCACCTGCGTGCGTGGCCAGGGGGAGTATATAGTCGATCTGTCGTTCGCTACTCCCCTGGCCGCGCGTAAGGTGCAGAGATGGAGGGTGGTGGAAGAGGCGGTCACACTTAGTGACCATCTATACATCCGCATCAACCTTACCACCACCGCCCGCCGCCCCTGTGGACCACCACCGCTACGATGGGCGCTGAAGAGGATGGACGAGGACGTGCAGATGGCTGCAGCCCTCGCTCTGGCCTCGCTGCCATCAAGTGCCGGGCCGGTCACGGACATTGTGGAGGAGGTAGAATGGTTCCGGGGAGCCATGAAGGCGGTGTGCGACGCCGCCATGCCCCGGGCCAAGACCCTCCCCAGGCGGGCCGCCTACTGGTGGACGGGTGAAATTGGTGATCTGAGACGAGATTGTCTCGCAGCCCGTCGCCAGTGGCAAAGGGCCCGCAGAAGAAGGACATTCCGCGACCCAGCGAGGGAGGAGGATCTGTACGGGCAGTATCGAGTTTTGGAGACTGCCCTACAGGCAGCCATCAGGGAGTCTAAATCCCGGGCACGGGACGAGCTCCTAGGCTCTCTCCAGAAGGACCCATGGGGGCGCCCATACGAAATGGTGATGGGCAAGCTAAAGCCCTGGGCGCCCCCTTTCACGGAGAGCCTCGACCCCCAGTTTTAGGGACGGGCAGTCGACACTTTGTTCCCACGAGAGAGGGAACACACCCACCCCCCGCCGGACCACGAGGAGGTGGATTGGTCCGACGAACTGGGGGTCAAGGAGGAGGAGCTGGCCGGGGCGATTAAACGGATGGGGGCCCGAAACACTGCTCCGGACCCCGATGGCGTCCCCGGCCGTGCCTGGGTGAAGGCTCTACGCGTCCTCTGTCCGAGATTGAGACGCCTCTTCAGCGCCTGCATTAAGGATGGAGTCTTCCCAGAACAGTGGAAGACGGGGCGGCTAGTCCTCATCCGGAAGGATGGGCGATCCGCCGAGAGTCCTTCAGCCTACCGGCCCATCGTGCTGTTGGACGAGGTAGGGAAGTTGTTCGAGCGGATTCTGGTATCCCGCCTCGTCCAGCACCTGTCCCAGGAGGGTCCTGACTTGGCCGACTCGCAATATGGCTTCAGGCGGGGGCGCAGCACTATAGACGCAATCCAGTAGATGCGCTCCCGCTGCGACTCGGCCACGTCCCGGGGCAGGGTGGCGTTAGTCTAGACATCGTCTACGCCTTCAACACCCTGCCTCACGGGACAATAAGGGGAGCGCTGATACACCACAAAGCGCCCCCCTACATGAGGAGGATCGTCGGCGACTACCTCCCGGACAGGAAGATTGTGTACACGGGCCGGGACGGTACGCTGCACTGGAGAGAGGTCGACCGCGGAGTGCCCCAGGAGTCCAAATTAGGCCCCCCCTTATGGAACGTGGGGTATAACGCGGCGCGGCGGGTGAACCTCCCGCCCGGGGTGTGGGCCACGGTATTCGCAGATGACTACTACCTGCTGGCCACCGGGCGGAACTGGTTGAGGACCTGCCGTCGTGCCGAGGTGGGGGTCGCCATCGTGTGAAGAGCGATCCGGGTGCTGAGTCTGGCGCTGGTTCCTCACAAGACCGAGGCCATGTGGTTCTTCGAGCCTCGGCGTGGGGTAGCCCCTCCGGCCCAGCTCTGGCTCGAGGTCGACGGGTGCCGCATCGTGATCGGCCGGGGTCTTCGATACCTCGGGCTGTATCTCGACAGCCACTGGCGGTTCGATGGCGGAACAGTTGGCGACCAATCTTGGCCGCCTCTTGCCCAACCTCGGGGGGCCGGAAGTGAGGGTTCGCCGCCTATACGTGGGAATCGTCCGATCCATAGGCCTAAACGGGGCTCCGATATGGGCCGACGATCTGGCGGTCAGCAGGCACAGCTGCACTCTGCTGCGGCAGGTGAAGCGCCGGCTGGCCTTCAGGATCGTGCCGGGCTACTGCACGATCCCCTACGATGGGGCGATTGTCATGGCGGTTCTCATCCCACTCCGGTACCAGGCGGTGGTCGAATCCAGTGCATACTGGTATTCGCGAGCCCTCCGCCAGGCCGGGGAAGATCCGCCGGGGCCGACGATCGAGGAACACCGGAGCCAGGCCCGACTGGTGGCGGCGGAAAGGTGGCAGAGGTCCCTAGCAGAGGAGGCTGCCGCCGGAAGTCTCGCCGTCGGGGCGGTACTGCCGATGATATCGGAGTCGCGGGACCGCGGCCACGGCGGCCTGTCGTTCCGGGTCACGTAGGTGCTCTCCGGATACGGGGTGTTCGGGAGAGTTCCTGTGCCGGAGGAACAGGGAATGGACCCCCAACTGTTGGCTCTGCGGGGCGGCGCGGGACACCGCGCAACACACGCTGGCGGAGTGCCCGGTGTTTGCGGTGGCCCGCCACGCCCTGACGGTAGAAACAGTGGAGGATCTCTCGCCGGCAGGTGTCGTGATACAGATGCTTGCCGGCGAGACAGAATGGAGGGCCGTGACCACCATCTGCGAGGAGGTCATGGCCCCCAAGTAGAGGTCCGAGCGGGATCGTGAAAGGTATGATCCCGCACGATGAGGTCGCGGACGTAGGACGCGACGACGTCGCCAGGATCCGCCGCCGTAAGGGGCGCGGGGGGGCGATTGCGGCTTTCGCTGTTTGCCCCCCCGGCGCGACGGATGCGCGGCGGGGTAGTGTAGCGGGAAAGCCCGTGCGCCCTCCCGCCTCCTGGGAAGATTTTACGGGGGGTGTTTCATGTGGGGGCGGGAGGGGTCGCGGTGTACCCTCCCGCCCCGGACGAAATGAGCCCGCACCCCGGTCGGACTCGGGGGCGTGCGGGTGGGGAACCCGTTCTCAATCGGGGGCCCCTCTCCGTCCGCCTCGGGGGGCCCGCGTGACTCCCGGCGGTGAGTGGCGGTTTCCCTCCCACGTCGGGAATGGCGCTGGCCCCGCAGGGGGGGGTGCAGCGGAGCCGACTGAGTCCCCCTGGAGGGTGGCCGGCCACGGCTCACCGCAGCCCACAGGGGGACGACTCGGTGGGCCGCAGGCGCCCTGTTTGGGCGCCATTGCACGCGGACCCGGGGAGTAGCTGGCACCGAAAGCCGGCGGAGCGAAGTGCTGCGCCTGATCTTCCTCGCGGGCGGGCGGGGGTTGCTCCTCCCCGTAGCCTGTGAGGAGATCGAGGCGCGGGGACTGCAGGCGGTACGGGCTTGGGGGCCCGGCCGCCATTGCACGCAGTTCCCCCGCGATGGAGCCACCGGGTGCGACCCCTGGTGCCGGCTGGGGGATTTGTTACATCCCCGGTGAGGTGCGCCTTCAGCGCACGGCGGGGGAGGCTCCGGAGTTATAGTAATCAGGTCCCGGAGCCTCTGCCATACGCCAGAGGAGGTCGCCGTGGGGTTTAGTCAGTAGGAATCTGACACTCCCCCGCTGCCCTCCCCCAGGGGCGCGGGGGTCTTATGCAAGATTTCCCCACGAAAAAAAAAAAGGTTAGGTCAGATTAGGTTAGGTTGGAGTCTCGTGCTGGCTGCCGAGCTGGTCGGACGTGTCGTTCGAGGGTCCCGTGGCCTGCCAGGCATCTGGCGCTGCTAGGTTGCATCGTTCTTTGTTTCCTTGATGTTTCCTTGATTTTCTACAACTTCTTCGGTTTTTCTTCGGTTTTGCAACATCAGTAATTCCTACGATTTCGCGACCTCTGCGGCCCTTGCTGTGCTTCGCGGCGCCTCACGACTATGTGGATACTAAGTGCTAGGTTATCTTCTTTGGTGCATGTGTGTGCGCGTTTTTTTTTGTGTCTCCCCGTAATCTGTGCGGTTCTATAAGTGTTACGGAAGTGTACCAGTGATACGAGCTCGCTTCACTAATGTTTTACTGCAAGCGTGCTTTGCGGTTCTATTTCGTGGCTGCGACGTACATTCATCGAGGACCTCGAGTGTTATGGGCATTGCTGATGCAGCCTCCTTATCTTGGCGACTGGTCCACCCTGATCTGCCTCACCAAATCTAAATTGACATCTACCCAACCCGACTCACGAGATGAGAACTGTGACATGAGGTTTTGAGAGAACCAAAGGAAGGTTACGTGCACTGCTGCCATTGTTGATGCTGCCTTTTATCTGGACGGCTAATCAACCCTGATTTGGCATATCAATCAAGTTTGACACCTTCTCAGCCTGTCTTACGAAAGGGCAACTGCAACACACATTGCGAGCCGCCCACGGTTGTCATAATGGTATGTCACTCCCGCACAAATAACCGAAGGAAGGGTAAGTTTGAACCAGGAAATTTTAATTTCAATCCCAGCCTCAACCCTAGTCTCAATTTCAGCTTCATACATTATAAACTAATCAAACGCAAACACAATTGCATAACCTAATTCAAACATAGTTTGCTCTCTGTTAATTACAAACCGGCGATGGCTTCTGGAAGCTGTCGTCTGCTCACCAAGTATCGGGCTCTCTGTTAGAAATATGCAAACGATTGTGCTAAACCCTCATGTAACCAAGTATAGCCTAAATCTATGAATGCTTCTTTCATATCTCTTATATCTCCTGTGGCACCATGGCTCGTCTGTCCGACCAACTAGCAAAGTAGAGAACTGTATTAATTGAATTGAACTCCCTTTGGAGGCGGGGATTGTAGAATCCGTCCCCAGCTTCCTTGGCCCGATGTCGTTAAAAATGAAGCAAAAGGGGTCGCGCGCGAAGTCCTTATTATAGCTAACGGCGGGTTTCACGTGCACGGGCGCGACTTGGCCACACTCCTTGGATGTTGACTGATGGCTGATCCACTGACCTGTTTTTATCATCACCCGCAAGCGGGCGGCGGAATTCGCTCGTCGCTCGTCCGCATGTTTCTCCCGTCTCCCGATGAGGCGCTTCGCCTCCAACGAGTGGCACGCGGTTCGGGTGATCCCCGACCTGCTGAAGTCTCAATTATACTCTAACTTCAATTGTGCAACTGCTTGGGCAAGCAGCTAGGGAAATAACCAACTGCGATTACCGGCTCATCAACGGTTGAATCCATCCAATCTTAAATCTAATTTCTAGCTCACATATGTACCTAAAACCAGAGTACGAAACCTCTCATAACTCTAATGTAACCTTCACTCTGCGAACAACGTTTCTAGCATTCTGCTGATCCTAAATCCTGAAATAGTGATCAGCAGCCTATTTTGTAAACTTACATTTATGGCCCCTTAGCTTCAACTCCCACGTTAATACAAAACTCAATTTACGCATCCCTCTCAACTTCTAATCACTAGTATAGATTCATAATTATGAATTATGAATTATCAACTCTAGCTCCCTGTTGTCCTTAATTTGGAAATGTTGAACTATAACATACTCTTTTATGCAAACTACATTCTATCAACCTAAATATAATTGCATTTCCTGCGCTGCACGACTGTCAATTGGCAACCTCAATCTCCAGGCTCATCACGTTCGTGTCCTGGTTCTTTGCTGGGCTATGATTTGAAATATGGAATTGAATTTCCCCTGCAGGCGGGGGTTACAGAATACGTCTCCAGCCTCCCTGGCTTGTCGTAAAAGACGACTAAAAAGGGACCTGTCGCGGAGTCTCTCCAGATTGGCGCCTTCGGGCCGCCGTACACGGACGCGGCTCGCTTGCAGTTCTTCTTACATCGGTCGATGGTGGTCTCATCGACTTAGTTCTGGACATTACGTGCGAGTGGGCGACTTAATACGCTCATCGCCCGCCGGTGCGCGCCTTTCACCCGCTTGACGAGACGCTTAAAACTTCTAGCTCTCACGCCTAATTTTAAATCCAATCATGAAAACTCAACTCTAATACATGCTTCATTGTTCGAATACCTACCTATCTCCCTGGCAACGCTTAATTTTGAGAAAGATTCGCATCAATTGCCTTCGCGGGACTGTATTAATTGCCTCTTAATTTTATTGTTATGATAAGTTAATTCAAATCTACGACTCTTCTCAATTCTCAGTCATAATACTAACATAGTCCTTCAACTACGAATCATTGACCCTGGTTCCTTGTCAACTTTAGAATTTTTTATTATTTCAAGATCGGAACTCGTTAACCCGGCTTCGGACTGCCTAGCCTGCATACTGCACCCATTAAATTTTTAAGTCGGATTT
>NW_025791082.1:0-29686 GCF_907164935.1 Osmia bicornis bicornis
AATAACCCCACACTGCACCACGGCGCACTTATCGACACCCGCGTATTGCTCCAAGCTTCGATTCGGAGCACCACAAACAGCGCGAACTAGCGACTTCCCCAGTTAGAAATGTACTAAATGAAGGCCCCTACGAGGTGCCCCAATTTATATCCAGAGCGGCCGGCAATCGTTGTAGCTGGGGAACCTGCGAGGGGTATTCCCTCACCCTTGAGGCCCGCTTACGAGACACGCGCTTCGGCACACTCCACTCGCTTTCTCGCCTCCCCTCGATCGAAGCAGGGGTCTCGTGGTCATTTTCAACACAGCCCGGCAACCCAAAACTTACCAAGGCTTCGATGAAAGGACCTAATCAAGTCAACATTAATAACGTGAATAAATTACAATTAAATCAATTGCACTCACTGATCAATAACGGGCAAGGGTGTTGACTTAATAAAGCATTGACCAGACTTTCGATTATATCAGATCCTATTTGCTATGGAAGTATAGAATCAAGTCTCCCCTGGAGGTGGGGGTTACAGAATAGGTCTCCAGCCACCCTAGCCTGTCATCAAAGGCGACTTAAAAGGCACCGCGCGTTTAGCCCCTCTAGATAGGCAGCAACAAGCCGACATGCACGGATGAGGCCCGTTCGCATCCCTTCGGACACCGGCCGATGGGTGACTCGTTGACCCGGTTCCGGCCGCTACCTGCGAGTGGGTGACGTAATCCGCTCATCACCTGCTTGTACGTGCCTCTCACCCGCCTGACGAGGCGCCCTAATACTTCTAGCTTTCACGTCTAATCTTAAATTCCAATCTTGATAACACAATTCTAAGATATGCTCCTTTTTCCGAACACCTACTTCTCTCTCTGGAAACAAATTTTAAAAGCAATCCGCACCAACTATCTCTCGCGGAAATTGTATCTAGTTACCTCCGTATTTAATGATAAGTATAAAATTCAAGGTTTGACCCGTATCAACTCTCAATTATAATATTATCGCGGTCTTCAACTGCGGATCACCAATTCTAGTTCCCTGCCAATTTTAGATTTTGTTGAACTTTGAACTCTATTACATTTTTCAAATTACATCTTAATCAATTTAATCAAATTTAATTTAAATCGCATTTTCTGCGGCGTACGATCTCCAATTAGCGCCCTCGAATCTCGGACGCATTATTTTCGCGTCTCGGCTTTCCTCCGGATCCCGACTCGCGGCTTCTTCTCTGATCTCCCCCCCGGCGCTCGTTCTTTGCGGCATCCCGTGCTTGATCTTTCCCTCTTGCTGTACCTACTGGGCAGTGGAGCGAGATCGATCGGCCCGATTCTTCCTCTTGCTGCCCGACTCTCGACGAACCATGACCCTATCTACTCTATTTTTTTGGACCCTCCTGCTGTACGCGAATATGTAGCTCCCTCCATGTGGCATCTCCTACACACCCACTACACCTTGATAGTCAGGCACGGGTACTTTTCCGACATGACTCCCGCGCCCGTCAGCGTGCCCCTGCATATTTATTTTTTGTCAGCTACGCTTCACGTGAACAATAAAACTCCGACTACTTTATTTTCCTTATTGTTTCCATTCTCCTTTGTCTCCTTCTGGTCGCTCGAGCAGGCCTCCTAGTTTATGCTACTGCCTTACTCTGCTTTACTGCTTCACTGTACTTTCACTCTATTACTCTATTATTCCTTGCGAACTTGCACCGCTTTTACCCTACGTCGCCTCCTTTAGCGCCTTGCTCCTCATTGCCCGCTTATTACCCATCACCTACTTTATCGCCTACCCTACCCGACACCTGGTACAGCTTAACTCCAAATGTATCGTATGCCGCTTTACAAACTTTCCGCTTACAGCTGTTTCTGGCTGTTTTTCGTTGTTCCCTACCGTCCTTTTTCCCTATTCCTCCATTTATTTCTTTATATATGTTTTTATTTCTCCATTATTTTCACCTTTTACATTCTGCTGAGCAGATGTCGATCCTGAATCGACACCCATTCTTACTGTACACGTCTGCTTTTACTTTTAAACTTTCAGTTTCTATGTGTTATGTTATCTTAATTCAAGATTCTCAGAACCCCCATAATTTCAAGTACAATTCTTCTCCTTGATCACCCATTTTAGCCTCCCCATAACTTTAATTCTGAGATAACGAGCATTTATTCATCTACATCGCATCCGCACAAATTATATTTAATTACTTTTAGACTACGATTCCCGCGATCAACTCTACCCTCAATTTAAATTCAATTTAAAATCCAAATCCAGAACTCCTCCCGGGTCTCAAGTCTAACATCAACACAATTTCACAACCCCAAATCATAAAGCTTAATTTGTCACTAATCTTAAATCCTGGAAACTTCTAACTCTAACACATTTACAGTGGAAGACTACATCCCATCCTCCCCTGGAGGCGGGGGGTTACAGAATACGTCTCCAGCCTCCTTGGCTTGTCGTAAAAGGCGACTAAAAAGAACCGCGCGCGAAGCCCCTTCAGATCGGCAGCATCGGACCCTTCGTACACGAGCACGGTTCGCTCGCACCCCCTTTAGACGCCGACCGACGGCTGACCCACTGACCCATTTTCGGCCGCTACCTGCGAGCGGGTGACGCAATTCGTTCATCGCCCGCTTGTACGCGCTTCCCACCCGTCTAACGAGGTGCTTAAAACTGCTAGCTTTCGTGCTTAATCTAAAAATCCAAATTTCGCTAATCCAATTTTAATACATGCTACATTTTCCATACATCTCCCTCTCTCTCTGATAATTAATTTTGAAAGCAATCTGCACCAACTTTCTTTCGCGAAAATTGTATTTAATTACCTTCAAAATTAATTTTCATGGCAAATTTAAAATTCAAGGTTTTGGTTCGTACGAATTCTTAATTATGATATTAGTGTGGTTCTTCAAACACAAAACATCAATTCCAGTTTCCTGTAATTTTAGATTTTGATAAATTTTGAATTTTATTACATTTTAAATTTCCTTACATCAATTTAATTAAATTCAATTAAAACCGCATTAACATGACGCGCGATCCCCAATCAGTGACCTCTAATCTCGGACGCATTACGCTCGCGTCTCGGCTCTCTCCCGGATTCCGACCCGCGGCTTCTTCTTTGATCCCCTCTCTCGCGCTCGCTCTTCACAGCATCCCGAGCTCGATCTTCCCCTCTCACGGTGCCTGCCGGGCAGTGGATCGAGACCGGCCGGCCTGAACCTTCCTCTCGCTGGCCGACTCTCGGCGAACCGCGACCCTTCTTACTCTTCCCCTTAGGTTCTCTGATTGCATCCGCACTATACGTAGCGTTCCGCTTACGGTGCCGTTACACACATGTAGTATAGAATTGAATGAACTGAATGGATGGATGAATGCACGTGACAAACGACACGAGCGTTCCGAGCGCTACCGCGTGCTCTCGCATGAGCATTCCTTCGTTTGAAAAATTTTTCGCGTCCTCTCCCACGCCCGGAATTCACCCATCGAGAGATTTAGCTCACCCAAATGTATGTTGCGGTCGATGGTGTCCAGGCAACCCAAGACTTCCTTTCGCTCGCTTTCATGCGTGCATTCCTCAGTGCGCGTAACCAATTCCAGGCCCGAAATCCGCCCATCGAGAGGCTTAGCTCGCCCAAATGTGTGTTGCGGCCTCTGGTGACCAAGCGGCTCAGCTCAATCCTACACATCTCCTGCGGAAACATACGGGTAGGGAAAAATGATTCTGCAAGGATAATGCCAAGCTCCGGCGGTGTGTACGCACAGCGGCTGTAGAGTGTCCACCAACGCACTCTATACCTTCTGTGGCTAAATGAAATCACCGTCGGTCAAAATAGCCTGCGTTATAAGCGGAGGTGCGCTGGGGCTTACCCGCGACGTTCTTGGACGACTGAACGCCTTTAGGTCGTCCGAGTCGGTCGATGTGTAAGCAGCATCGTGGCTACACAGAATGCACTCCATTAAAGCCCTCTGGGGTTGCCGGAGGTATCTGTGGCCGATTCGGAGCTAGTTTTCAGTGGTTATTGCGGTACTGTAACGATCCAACTCAGGGAAACTTGTTTTGGTATGTACCTTTGAGTCCCACACTGCCCGAGACCCCTCCTAACCCGACGGGATCCTCGCTTACATAAATGTATTTCCTTGCTGTCAAAATATTAAAAAAAAAAGGTTAGGTTAGGTTAGGTTAGGTTCCACGGACCACGTAGGACGCGACGACACTGCAGGGATCCGCCGCCATAAGGGGCGCGGGGGGGGCGATGGCGGCTTTCGTGATGACGGGGTAGTGTAGCGGGAGGGCCCACGTGCCCTCCTGCTTCCTGGGAGGAATATTTTTACGGGGGTGTTCGTTGGGGGTTGGGAGGGTTCGCGGTGTACCCTCCCACCCCACCAGAAATGAGCCCGGACCCCGGTCGGACCCGGGGGCGGGCGGGTGGGGACCCCGTTCCAAATCGGGGGCCCCTCTCCGTCCGCCGCTGGGGGGCCGGGTGACTCCGTGCGGAGAGTGGCGTCTCCCTCCCACGCTGGGAGTGGCGCTGGCCCCCGCAGGGGAGCTGCAGCGGAGCCGACGGAGTCCCCCTGGAGGGTGTCCGGCCACGACTCACCGCAGCCCACAGGGGGACGACTCGGCGGGCCGCAAGCGCCCTGTTTGTACGTGACACTGAAATGCAAGCTTCTGCGTGGTAATATTCAACCACAGATAATGCAAAGAACGGATAATCTGTTCGTTGGAACCGTTTGTCATTGCTCAGAATACGTGCTTGGAAGTAATCTGATGGTGTTATTGGGATGTCTCGATGCTCTCTGAATCCATTTTTTGCATCTGAAAACAGGAAGTACCAACACAGTTCTTCAATTCTTCTCTCCCCCTCTAGGTTCAAAGGAGGCGCTGTTTTTTCTATGTGTATTAGCCAGTTGTATCGGGTCTTTTCGGCGTTATTATTATTATTATTATTATTATTGTTGATACAGACGATATTATCGATGTTGGGAACACCTTCGTCAATCGAACGTAGCATGCTTGTTTCGAAAATAATTCGTGTTCCGTTGGATTCATTTCGTTGGGTCACAACTGATAGATGGTGCGTTCTTTCTACCAGTGAAGATCTATTTCTCTCGGATGCAATTGTTACATGTGTTAATGAGGAGATATTTAATGCATTGCTGTTGCCATCTTTCGCATACAAATTACGACGCAAGGTGGCGTGTAAAGCATCAATAGTAGTAAATTTCATACAGCATGAGGCGCCCCGTAACGGTGCTTTATATCCTTTTGGACCTCTTGCATGGGAATCAAACAACCAATAGCAGGTGGTCTCCGATTGGTTGCTACATGATACAGCTATTGATGTAAGATTCGCTGTAGGAATTCCGTACATATACCGTTGAAAAAATGTAATCAAACCATTTTTTAAATTTGGAAATCCATCATCACCGTTATCAATATCAATGTGACCATTTACCGACATTTCATAGTCAACGTTGATATTGACTCGCCTATTATTATATGTTACGTGTGGCAATAATCAGTTGCCGCTAAATAGTCTACATTGATTTCGTTGGGGTTAGGAATACTTCGCGCTTCAATGCAATCACGATAATATTTATCTCTTATTATAACCACATAATCGACATCACTAGTACACCACGTACTAGGATCTAGGGAATGAAACGCAACACATGCAACTGCAGCTATGCCAGTACATTGCTTACAACGAGATTCGATACCGAAGCGATCGCTAGCTTGATGAACGTGCCTCGTAAAATAGCTACATTTCGACCAACGTCTACAAATCTACTGTTTAGTTCAGTATTTCTTTGTGCAACTTCAATTTCCTCTGTAACAATAGCCGGCTGTTCAATGACATGAGCTATTTCGAAAATATTACTGGTAATGTTTGAAAAACATGGTTGTACGTCTTTGTACAAAGCATTATTTTGTAATAGCCATTGTAAGGCTACCCGAAGCTTTCCGACATCAATTTTTTATTGTCGCTGTCGCTCCAAATTTTCGTAACTTTCAACTACAATCATTATACCGGTTTGGTTTAATTGGACTGGAAGTTGCTCGGCTACTTCGAACACATCGCGAGCAAATAGGACTACCTGACCTTTGCACCAATCCTGACTGAAGCGATTCTGAATTTTCATAATTTTAAGAAACGGCACTATTCTGCACAACATTTGTTTCTCGATTTCCGATAAATCTGCTATTTCCTGAGGTACAGACATTAATTCCATTTATTCCAAAATGCCTGTGATGGAACTTTGTGTTTTTTAAGATGATTTAGACAACGAGAACATGTTGTTATCTTCTCTGATTCCATTAGATTTGCAGGAATTAGACCAGACAAAGGCTGCGTGTGTAAAGCGTAACGTTGCTGCGGATATAAAGTCTTGCAACACACTGCACACGGTACATCAGCAAAAATATTAATAGCCGATTCAAAGTAGTTTTTTTAGCTACTTCGCGCATATTTCTTAAACGTGTATTTTTTGTTTCGGTATTTTCCCTTAACAATACTTCACGATTACGATTTTTAATGAGCATTAGACGATGTGAACGTTCTTCAATACATTGATTGCATAAAACGCCTGTGGATTAATCTCAGCCTACGCGATCGTTTCTCAGCAGATTCGTTTGCTAAACGCCTATGGATTAATCTCAATCTACGTGATCGTTCCTCAGCAGATTCGTTCGCTAAACGTTTGTGGATTAATCTCAATATACGTGATCGTTTTTCAGCAGATTCGTTTGCTAAACGTCTATGGATTAATCTCAGCCTACGTGATCGTTTTCTCAGCAGATTCGTTCGCTAAGCGTTTATGGATTAATCTCAATCTACGTGATCGTTCCTCAGCAGTTTCGTTCGCTAAGCGTCTGTGGATTAATCTCAGCCTACATGATCGTTCCTCAGCAGATTCGTTCTCTAAGCGTCTATGGATTAATCTCAATCTACGTGATCGTTCTTTAGCAGATTCGTTCGCTAAACGTCTATGGATTAATCTCAATCTACGTGATCGTTGCTCAGCAGATTCGTTCGCTAAGCGTCTGTGGATTAATCTCAGCCTACGTGATCGTTTCCCAGCAGATCCGTTCGCTAAGCGTCTATGGATTAATCGCAATCTACGTGATCGTTCTCCGACAGATTCGTTCTTTAAACGATTATAAATTATGGTTAGGCGACGTATCTTCTCCTCTATCGTTTCACGCAATAATTTTGAACGCATATATTTTCGCATTGCAGATAATCTCAAATGGCGTTCGTTAATAGTTTCGTGACATCGTTTCTCTGTATTTCTTTTGCAATTTTTGTACAGACGTAATTGCGTGGCGTCGTTTGATTCATTCGCACGATACTTCCTCATACGGGATGCATGTTTTGTAGGTCTACCCATCGCTTCAAGCAAACGTGGTTGGTTTGTTTTATAAAAACAATTATTGGTCGCTCCACGCAGACGCGGTTGGTTTGTTTTTTATTATTATTACAAACAGTTATTTGGTCGCTCCAAGCAGACGCGGTTGGTTTTGGATTTTATAAAAATATAATAAAATAATAGAAATTAAAACGACTACCTTTGCAGCACTTTTCCAAATATTCAATTAATTATTACAACAGGTATCAATCAATTGAACACCTAACGTTGCCAGGTTTTCGTTTCAACTGACTACGCGATCTGTCTATGGGTTGTAGCTATGTTTGTTGGTATTGTGAGGACGATCGCAATAATAGGCAAACTTATAGTAGAATTCCGTTACATTGTGCGATAAGTGGAAAATAAAGCAATGCGATATTCGTACAAAACTCACGGCAATGTTAAATGGATCTAATATAACATAATTTACAAATACCTGCAATTTAATTAAAATTTGCATTACTTAATATTCAATTACATTTCCACGCGTCGTTTATGCATCTTGGCACTGATTCGTATATTCATATCGTTATGATTTTATATCTCACGTTCTCTTATTTGCTTCACGAAGCTCATTTTTTTGTTTACAGGTTTTTGTTTTTATGTACATTACATTTTTCAATATTGCCAATAAATTCTTCATTGGGTTCAAATGAAGATTGTTTAATGCCCAGTGTATAATTTTATAATTATTACATTAGTCTTCGAACTGATTAATATTCAACTTTTTTACCACAGTCAGATTGTAAAAGTACATTGCAACAGATTGCGTTGGATCGAAAAATTCGTATTTCGACAGGTTGTATACTGAGTGTAATAAAACAGTGTTCGGTTACCGCTTGAAACAGATTACCTCATTCAAAATTCGACCAAATGACTTGTGGTTTTTTGTAAAGTTATACACATTCATTTACTAAGATATGTGCTTTTGTCGTTTTAAAAAATTGGAATTTGTCGAAATCGTGAAAGAAAATAGTAGAAATCAATTTTTTTCACAATTTCAACAAATTGTAATCTTTTTAAACGACAAAAGCACGTATCAGAATAAATAAATTTCTACCATCTCATTAAAAAAAACTCCAGTTATTTGGTCCAATTTTAAATGAGGTATGTATTCTGTTTTAAACGTTCACTAGACACTTTTTATTATTACACTTACTGTACTTATACTTTCTACATTTCATGGCTACATTAAGAGGGTATGAATATTTCTATCATTGACTATACGCCGTTTGGTTTTTGCGCATTTGTGGCGAATAGAATATTTATGAATATTTACGTTCAATATAAACTACTACGCACATACCAACAGGAATGTAACGACCCAGAGTGAGTACGTTACTGCACCGACTTGTAGGGAGAGCGACTCGTATTTTGTGTGTTAGGGATTATAGGTTCGTGTGGTGTGCGGCTAAGGAGTGAAATCCAAACACTAATGTGCTAGAAACTGAATGAAAATATGTTTATTCAAGAATAAAAGGTAAGTGAATTGAAATATAAAAGAAAATCGCTAGTATTACAATAAGTGCGGCTAGAAATTGGAATACAATAAGAAATTATAATTAGTTCGCCCTAGATTGGGAATACAATTAAAAATATGTAATTAGTAATTAATATATGTAAGTAAAAATTAATAATTGTAATTAATCGTAATAATCGATAGCGCTAACGCGAATGCGGCGTGGTCTTCTTATGCAGTCAACACTCTGTTTGTTTTCAACAATAATTATGGAAACTAAACTCCAGAGGTTTGTGCTAGACTATTGGAATCAAGTTAACCCTTCCTATAGGTCTGCAATCGGTTTCTGGTTATACCAGAGCCGTGTTAGACGCAGGCCGTTCAAGGAGCTCCGCTCCTCGCTAGCTCTTTACACTTGAGTGTTGGCTTAGCGTAACACCTGTGTAACACGTTGCGCACCGCGAATAGGAGGACCACTGATCCGTAGTCCTGCACGCCACCAGTGGAATAGTAGGAATTAGCTGTAGCTCGCGCTCTATCGCTGCCTAGACAGTTCAGCGCAAGCTTTTCTCTACTGATTAGAGTGTTGTCTGTTTCAGACCGAGGTCTGAGAAGATCTGCAACGAAACTGTGCGGAACGCCTCTATTTATACTCAGATTTTGCTGAGTCGGCACTTTTTTTCCGCATAGAGTTCTTGGGGTAGCTGGGTTTTTCCCGTCACGTGGTGGTCCAGCATCCCCACTCTAGAATACTACCCCACCGTATGCCCCACTGGGGTTGCGCTCGCGCGCGCGCGGTCAGACGTCGATAATTTATCGGTAAACTGTTTTACCGTCTGACTTATCGACTAAACTTTTATCGATCAATTCAACAAACTCGGTTATCGACGAAAAATGAAAACGTTTATTACAAAAATTTTATACACTAAATATTAACAATAAAAATTAAATAAAATACTTTGTATGAAATATAAAAATTAGTTACAATAAAGAAATTAAATAAAAAAGATATTGTGTTTGGTTATTGGGTCGTTACAGGAATGTAAACATAGAGAATAATTTGTGCGATCCTGGAATGTGCCCCACCAACTCTCTCCCTTTGGAAGTCAGAGATTACTGCTCAGTTTCATACGAACAGCGATTCGAACAAGTGGTAAGTACGAAACGTGCAATGTTTCATTTCTGTCTACGTTGTATATAATAATATATATTAATATTTCTTAATGGCTGGTGATACGGTTCATTTAGTTGGTGTATTATTATAGTCATTTTGAACAAAACTAGTTTTATTACATCAAAGAATAACTTATTATTTTCATTATTTAACTTTAGATTTTGAATTGTTAACAAATTTTTATTACAATTATTATAATAAATAAAAAAGTAATACAAATATGTTAACAAATATGAATAGATATTTCCTTTTTTTTATTATCATTATCAATAAAACCCTTTATTTTTATTTAACATGTTCATATTCAATATTGCTTTCTAACGGTTGAATGTGCGCTGAATACGAATGTAGGAACCATTTATTGCTATTAGAAACGTTGTTCGGGTGTTAAACAACGAACGAAATTAAATGGGGGAACAAACGAATAATTTTATTAATTTATACTAGTCGACAGTAAACTTGGTATGAAATCGCACATGCATATAATTAGAATTTCTTCTACAACTTTAATTTAAAAAAAAATTATTATTTGAGTACTGCTACATTTCGAATGTCATTTTTATCATTTTTATCATTGTTTAAACATACGTAGTTGATAATATTTTATATATATTTCGCAATTAAAATAATGAAAAATTTTAGTCACTGGTGAAAAATAGTTTCCGGGTTCGTATTCAGTGAATATAATAATAAAAGTATACAAGAAGTACATATTGAATGTTAGTTATCCTGATACACTTTAAAAAGTATAGAGGTGTTTCGATATACACGGTCTTGTCGCCGTTCGTGTAACTTTCGTTCTATACAACTACATACTAACTTCTATTAACACTATGTCACTGTAATCGATAACATTCCACCGCTAGTCATTAATTAATATTAATATAACTGTTATTACTTATACCTTTTTTTATTGCAAATATCACATCTATATATTTCTGTTTCAGATTAACCCCGAAATAATAAAAAAATTAAAAAAAATTAAAAGATGGCCGAATCAGAGAACAATTGTAAGTATTATTTCAACTTTAATAATGGCAAATAAAGAGTACAAGAAAAAATTAAAAGAAGTTGTGCAAAATGTATATAGTGCATAATTCAGAAACATGCCTACAGTATATATATATATTTCTTTTTTTTTTCTCTATCAGATCAACAAATGTTCAGAGACATTCAGCTGCTGCTGCAGCAGCAGCAAGAACACCACCAGCGTCCGATGCAGCTGCAGGAGCAACAGCTACAACAGTTGCAGCAACTGAGGGAGGAGCTCCTCCCTCAGCAACGAGAAGGTCTTCGACCAAGTGAGGAGCCCCTCCCTCAGGTGCAAGAGATGGGTGCAAAGCAGGAGAAGGCGAAGCCACCGCGAAGTATGAATTACAGATTCTTTTTTATACTATCAATTATTGCCTCGTACAGAGGAATACAATATTGCCCTTATCAGAACGACTTTGTTGTTCTATGTAAGGGCAAATATTTATAATAATAGTATTTTAATTAAAAAAAAATACATATCTAGTAATTTCAATTTTTATACATTGCAGAAAGAGGAGTAGCGGCGGGCAGATCCCGGCGTCTGCGGGAGTACCGGGATGGTCAAGGAAGGGGTGGGGAGGGGAATAGGAGGAAGGGGCGGAAGGGGTAGGGGAAGGGGCAATTACGTCAATTTATGTTTCTATTAAGTAATAATAAATAATTGAGTTAAACTGATTTAGAAACATGTTATTCGTTATTCTGCTTTTTTCATTTTTATCAACTACCAGTACTTGATCCTTACTTAACCATTAAGAACGAAATATAACCTTAAGGCATCCTAGAAATATTGTTCGTTTCTCTAATTCCACTAAAATGTGTGAAATAAAATAATTTTTAACAAAAAACAAATCCGACTTCGAAATGCACAAAAAAGTATAAAAAAATGCACTAAAAAGTATAAAATTATTTCTATTTCATTGATATCTGTATTCCACCGCTATTAATACAATCTACTTAATCGTTAAATAGGATACTAAATATATTTCAAAGCTTTTGGAGGCGGCGCAAAATTAAAAATACCCGAACAAACGGTGCTGCCAAAAACGATTTGATTGTGGTATGGCAAACTTGGTAATTAATAAGTCGTAAGAGAAAAATTATAGGTCCGGTTGAAAACATTTGTAATTGTAACGATTGTATGAGAAATTGTCAGCACTCCTGATGGACATGCACTATACTGCAGTTCACAAGAGATCATACTTAACTCTCGCCCCTCACTAGGTCTAGAGAGATTTTTAATGACGTGTGTTATTCCCCTCTCCAGCTTGCTTCTTATTATACTTTGCGATCATATAAATGGTGGGCAGAAATATATGACGTACGATAATTGAAAACCGGTGATGATATTGTAAAGTTTCACGATGCAATGAAAATTCTATTATTTTCCGGAAAAAAATGATGTGAACGCAAAGTAAGAAGCAAGTTGTAAAGGGGAATCACACGCACTATTAAAAATCTCCCTAGACCTCAGTAGGTCACTAGCTGCCCGAGTTAAGTGCGGTCACTCGTGAACTGCAGTATAGTTAATTCGTAATGGGTATATTGATTCCCATTGAATATTGTTTACTTGAAATTATCAAATGGGTCATTTGTCACTGGTTGCCGACACCTGAACTAGGATCTTCCTAGTAAAGGAAAAGTTTTTAATTTTGCGCCGCCTCCGAAAACTTTGAAATATATTTAGTATCCTATTTAACGATTAAGTAGATTGTATTAATAGCTGTGGAATACAGATATCAATGAAATAGAAATTATTTTATACTTTTTAGTGCATTTCGAAGTCGGATTTGTTTTTTTGTTAAAAATTATTTTATGTAGTGCTTGATTCACGACTCATTGTGTAAAAATTATAAGTTATACACAATTAGTGACCACTAAGCTGTGTCGTTCATCTTCTCCTCGACGCCCACGTCTTTGAAAAGACCGAATCCACGCCTTTTCCGAAAACTCTAATTCTCGCCGAGAACACATTATTACTATATCCACATTAGAAATAATGATATTGTTATTAAATGTACACTGATCTGTAGGACGGTATCAGTATATTACATTATATCTAATGCAGATATAGTAATAATAATATTATTATTAAATGTACATTGATCTGTACGAAGTAATCAGTATATTACATTATTTCTAATGTAGATATAGTTATAATGATATTGTTGTTAAATGTATATTACATATCTAATGCACATATAGTGGTAATGATATTGCTATTAAATGTATATTACATATTTAATGCTGATATAGTAATAAAGATATTGTTATTAAATGTATACTACATATCTGCGTGTTCGTACCGCACAGTGTCCGAAGACGCGGCGCTGGTTGTTGCCGGCACGATCCCGATAGATCTGCTCGCCCAAGAGCGAAAGGAGATATATCTCCAGAGTTCTGAAATCGGGCGAGCGGACGCCGCGGAACAAGCCCGCGAGCGAACGATCGGGCGCTGGCAACAGCGTTGGGACGCTAGTCCCAAAGGACGGTGGACCCGGCTCCTGATCCAGGACCTGGGCCAGTGGTCGTTACGTCGCCATGGCGAGGTGACCTTTTACCTGACGCAATTCCTGACAGGACACGGGTACTTCCGTAAGTACCTGTTCAGGATGCGGAAGGTGGGGTCGCCTCGCTGCTTGCTTTGTGGCGACGAGGAGGACGATGCGCTCCACACCTTCTTCGTCTGCGATTATTTTGCGGACGAAAGGAGAGGTGTGGAGCGCGCCATCGTCGACAGCATCACCCCGGAGAACATCGTCGGGGTGATGCTCAAAAGCCAGGAACGGTGGGACGCTGTGGCGCGGTATGTCGAGTACATACTGCGCCGCAAGCGTGAAGAGGGCTGCCTTGAGGCACTCCACTCGCGACCCGAGACGCGCCGCTAAGGCGTAAATAGCACAGCTCCGGAGCCGAAGTAATGCTAACGCGGTTCCGGCTCCGGGGGTTCACTGTGGGTATGGAGGAGGGGTTTTAGTGGGTATACCCGGAAGCAAGTACTTCCTTCCGGGGGAGCCCCACACTACTCGGGTGTGGTCGTACCATTTGGTAGCCCCCCGGGTGTGCGGAAATGCATTTCCCCTCCTCCTCCTAAAAAAAAAAAAAAAAAAAAAAAAAAAAAAATATTACATATCTAATTCAGATATAGTAATAATGATATTGTTATTAAATGTACATTGGTCTGTGGGAAGGTATCAAGATATTACATTATATTATATGTCTCGTTCTCAGTGATTGTATTGTAGTCATGCTTGTCATGCTTCACATCACAACGTTCAGCGTATAATAACTCTGAATTTGGCGCTCTTCCATCGCTTACTTTTCCCTGTTTATTCCTTTGTTCTCATATTGTTTTGTTGTGCCGAAGCATCGAGAACGTTTTTTTTTCGCATAGCGCTCAAAATAAAAATAAATTGTACGAAGGCTTTATCTAGAAGCATGCCTGACAAGAAGAAGAAGCGGTCGAGATCTCGATCACGAGAGGACCATCATTCTAATCGCAGATCTGACGAAAAATTCGATCAACTGCAGAAACAGTTAGATAACCTAACAAAAGTGGTAGAGTCTCTAGCGAATCTACAAAAAGAGCAGAATTTGCCAAGTCTACCTTCAGAAGATATAATCGGTAAGTAAAATCACTGATGTGATTGTCTCGCTCAGTATTCTCATCTTTCCACACGAAAGTTGAGAGGTATCACCCATACGGTCTTACCATAGTCCATACGACTTCAAAAATCAAAGAGATTGCCATGGTCCATACGATCTTGAAAAGAATGTTATTGTGATTAAGTTCAACAAGAACGATATTATCATAATTGCACAACAAGTGCTACTTAATAATTCTTCCACTCCTTAATTTCACAGATGATGAAAATGAGGAGAATAATCTGAATATAAAGAAGAAGAACTATTAGAAACCTCCGAGCTTGAGACATCAAAGAGTAGTGCTCTGGAGATATTGGGAATAGATCCCAATGATTCCAAATTCAACGAAGTTAAATATTATCCAGAGCTAAAGAATACTTGGCTGAAATGGAAAAATGAAGGTCTTCCAGAAAAGAATAAAAAACAAATTCTGGAACTCTATAATAGAAAAGGGGACTTCTACACCGAAGCCCCTAATTTGAATCTAGAAATAAGTCCATAACTCTCAGAAATTGCAAAAAAGAGGGATCAACATTTTATGGAAACGCAGAATTGCGTGGGCACGGCCATAGCTGCCTTAGGTGCTGCAGTCTCCATGTTAATAGAGCCTCCAGAAGACGGTTTAGATGAGGACACATTTACGGATTACATAAGCCATGCTGGTCAGATTTTGACTGATGTTTTTCATCAACAATCGGTGGCAAGAAAATCTTTTATCACGCCACAATTAAATAAAAGTGTCAAACCAATGGTGGACACGATGTTTTCTGACGAATGGCTTTATGGCGATAATCTCAAGGACAAAGTTAAAGATGCTAAAGAAATCGAAAAGGCTTGTGCAAATATCAAGGAGAAGCCTGTTCAAAAATATATACCTAAGACACGAGAGCAGGGAAACTGGAAATACCCACCTGCGGGATACCGGCAGGTGGGTCAACAGCAGAGGCGTCGGCAAATGAAGTTCAAGGCACGGTCATACTGGACCTCGCAGAGTTCAACCAAGGCATCACCTCAGACGACGAACCAATCATCGTCGAAGAAATAACTCGGGTAGATAAACCTGCGGGGCGTCTTTGTCACTTTGTAGAAAGATGGAAATACCTTACTTCAGATAGATATATTTTAAGCTGTATAAAGGGTTATAAAATTCCATTTGTGGAAACACCTGTTCAAAAAATTGCCCCTAAAGAGAAGGATCTTTCTTTCAAAGAAATAGAAAAAATACAAGGAGAAATTAATGAGCTCTTAAGGAAAGGTGCTATAGAGGAATGTAATGAATGTGATGGACAATTCATTTCCTCTTATTTTCTTGTCCCAAAACCCAATGGTACAAATCGTTTTATTTTAATCTTAAAGAATTAAATAAATTTATCAGGCCTCCACATTTTAAAATGGAGGATATTAGATCCGCGTTAAGTCTGTTATCGCGAGAGGATTACATGAGTTCTTTAGACCTTAAAGATGCATATTTTTTAGTCTCCATCTACGAAGGTCACAGAAAATTTCTGAGATTTATATTCGAAAAGAAAATATTTCAATTCGTATGTCTACCTTCTGGATTATGCACTAGCCCATACGTTTTCACGAAGTTAATGAAACCGGTTATTAATAAATTAAGACTCCAAGGAATAGTAATGGTTTTATATTTGGATGATTTCTTATTTATCCATGAATCTAAAGTTATATGTGAAGAAAATGTAAAGAGAACAATTAAAACATTAGAATATTTAGGTTTTATCAGAAACTATCAAAAGAGTTGTTTAGTTGCTAATCAGAAATGTAAATATCTAGGATTCATTATTGACTCAGTTAACTTTTCCTTGAATTTAACGAATAATAAGAAAAACCAAATAGTAGAACTAGTGAAAGAGTTTAAAATCGGGAAGCCATATAAAATTAGAAAATTTTCAAAATTTCTAGGTGTCTTAACAGCGGCATGTCCGGCCGTGGCTTATGGATTTATTCACTGCAAACGATTAGAAAGACAAAAATATTTAGCATTGAAACTTAATGGAGGGAATTACGAGGGAGTTATCTGTATAACTAAATTTATGCTACAAGATTTTGAGTGGTGAAAGATAAATGCAGTTATTGGTTCTAACCCAATTAGAACGCAAAATTTTGTTATCGAAATCTTTTCTGATTCGTCCTTGACAGGTTGGGGTTGCTACTGTAATGGCTCAGAGGCCTTTGGGTTTTGGGACAAACAAGAAAAGAAAAATCATATTAATTGTCTTGAGCTACTGGTTGCCTTCTTTGCAGTAAAATGCTTTGCGTCAAAATTATTGCAATGCGAAGTATTACTTAGATTAGATAACACTACGGCTATTTCTTATATTAATAGAGCCGGAGGTGTACAATTTTCACATCTTAGTGAGCTTTCTAGAAAAATTTGGAGTTGGTGCGAAGAGAGAAGCATATGGTTAAGAGCATCGTATATTCCTTCGAGTGAAAATTTAGAAGCAGATAAAGCGTCACGTAATGTCAATATAGATTCTGAATGGGAACTCTCTCAAAAAGCTTTTACACAAGTGGAGAAACAATTTGGCTCCTTTACAATAGATTTATTTGCATCTAGATTGAATAAGAAATGTAAAAGATTTTACTCTAGATTCCCAGATCCGGAGGCAGAAGCTGTAGATGCTTTTACTATATCATGCAAAAATGAAAATTTTTATGCTTTTCCTCCCTTCGCACTTATCCTGCGAACATTAAGAAAAATAATTAACGATAAAGCAATCGGTATTATCGTAGTACCCTCATGGCCCACGCAACCGTGGTATCCTCTTTTTACATCACTCCTCATAGAACCCGCCATTATATTTAAACCTGATTGCACGCTATTAATATCTCCTTACAGAGACGAGAGTCACCCGCTAGCATCCCGCCTTTCGTTAGTGGCAGGTAGGTTATCAGGGCAGCTTTTTCGAGAAAAGGATTAACAGAAGAAGCCATAGATGTGATGCTTGATTCTATCGCAAAAGCGACTTTAAAACAATACGAATGTTGTTTAAAACGCTGGTGGGAATTTACTCATTTAAGAAATTTAGATGTTTAGTGCAAAAACGACAGATATTATTATTTTTCTAAATATTCTTTTTAAAGATGGTGCAAGTTATAGTACATTAAATACTACTCGTTCCACAATCTCCTTAATTTCAGGATATCATATTCATAGAGATGGGTTAATTCATCGTTTTTTAAAAGGAGTATTTAAACGAAGACCTATCAAACCAAAATATGCTACAACGTGGGACGTAACCCCGGTGCTTAGATACATTGAAAAGTTACATCCTCTTAAACAATTGAAATTAAGGGACGCGGTTGAAAAAGTGGCAACTTTATTAGCCCTGACAACAGCTCAAAGATTACAAACTTTAGCGTTAATAAATATCGATAATATAGAAATAAATAGCTCGGGAATAAGTATTAAGATTACAGAACAGATTAAAACATCAAAACCCGGAGCTTTTCAACCGGAGTTAGTATTACCATTTTTTAAAGAGAAACCATGATTATGTGTAGCATCTGCAATCTTAGACTATATAGATTATATCAAAGCATTAAGAAGTAGCGATTCTAAAAATTTATTTATTGCAACGATGAAACCGTTTGGCAAGGTATCATCGCAAACTATTGGTCATTGGATTAAATCACTATTAGGTAAAGCTGGTATTGATACCAACCAATTCACGGCATATAGCACGCGACACGCAGCGGTATCTGCGGCTCATAAAAGAGGAGTAGATATCACAGCCATAAGCCGTAATGCAGGATGGGCACCAGGTTCTCAAACCTTTTTTAAGTTTTATAACAAACCGATTCAAGCCCCCAATGACCAGTTTGCGCGTGCAATTCTAAGTTAACAAAAATGTTACATATAATAAAATAAAGAACATAAACAATCAAAATAAGGAATTATCACTCATACTCTAAAAATCTACAATACTATCATTGAGAACGAGACATATAACATAATCGTAGGATCAAACGAGCCCGCCGAAGGAGGGCGAAGTTTGATCAAGATTATATGAAATGTCTCGTTCGAAGATGATAGTATCCCACCCATTTTCTAATCCCCTTAAAAAAAAAAAAAGTATATATATATACAGGGTGATTCTCTCGGCGCGCAACACAATAGCCGTGCCGCACAATGGAACCCCTGCTATTCCGTTTCTTGTCTTCGTCTCAGCGATAAACACACACAGAGCAGTTTTGGGTCCGGCGATATGGCCCCTGGGTCTTTTTACCCGCAAACACAGCAGGGTTCCATTGTGCGGGGCGGCCATTGTGTTGCGCGCCGAGAGAATCACCCTGTATATAAATTAACTATGATATATCCAGAACCAACGCTATTCCCACTATCATCTTCGAAAATATTTGTGATAATCCCATGCTCGTTACATAAAACAATATGAGATTAAAGGAATAAATAGGGAAAAGTAGGCGATGGAAGAGCGCCAAATTCAGAGTTATTATACGCTGAACGTTGTGATGTGAAGCATGACAAGCACGACTACAATACTATCATCTTAGAACGAGACATTTCATATAATCTTGATCAAACGAGCCCGCCAAAGGCGGGCTCGTTATATCCTACGATTATATCTAATGAAGATATAGTAATAATGATATTGTTATTAAATGTATATTACATATCTAATGCAGATATAGTAATAACGATATTGTTACTAAATGTACATTGATCTGTAGGAAGGTAGCAGTATATTACATTATATCTTATGTGGGTATAGTAATAATGATATTGTTATTAAATGTATATTGACCTGTAGTAACGAATTAGTATATTACAATACATCTAATGTAGATATACTAAGAATAATATTGTAATTAAATGTATATTACATATCTAACGCAGTTATAGTAATAACGATATTGTTATTAAATATATGTTACATATCTAATGCTGCTATGGTAATAATGATATTGTTATTAAATGTACATTGATCTGTAGGAAGGCATCAAAATATTTCATTATATCTGATGAAGATATGGTAATAATGATGTAGTCATTTAATGTATATGACATATGTAATGCAGATATAGTAATAATGATAGTGTTACTAAATGTACATTAATCTATAGGAAGGTATGAGTATATTACACTATATCTAATGATTAGATTTGACATTTAATAACAATATCATTCTTATTATATCTACATTAGATATAACGTAATATACTGATTCGTTACTACAGATCAATGTACATTTAATAACAATATCATTACTACTATATCTTCGTTAGATATAATGTAATATACTGATTCCCTCCAACAGATCTATGGACATTTAGTAACAATATCATTATTACTATATCTGCGTTAGATATGTAATATACATTTAATAACAATATCATTAGTACTATATCTGCATTAGATATGTAATATACAGATATCTTCCTACACATCAATGTACATATAGTAATAATAACATTATTACAATATGTACGTTAGAATTATTGTAATATACATAATGCTTCGTACAGATCAATGTACATTTAATAACAATATCACTATTACTATATGTTCATTAGATATGTAATATACATTAAATGACAACATCATTATTACTATATCTGCATTAGATATAATGTAATATACTGATTCGTTGTTACAGATCAATGTAGATTTAATAACAATATCGTAATTAGTATATGTGCATTAGATATAATGTAATATACAGATACCTTCCTACAGATTAATGTACATTTAGTAACAATATCATTATTACTATATCTGCATTAGATATGTAATACACATGTAATAACAATATCACTATTAATATATCTACAAGAGATGTAATGGAATATACTGATTCCTTATATCTCGATATATCTAGAAAACTATGCATCTGATTAAAAAATGTAATCGAACATAGATAGTAGGAAATTTAATTTCCAACAAAACACCTCTCTTAACATTTTGCCATTGCTCGCACTGTTTCCGAGATATTTGCAGATTTACCTCAACGAAAGAGACGTCTGGCACATATTCCGAGATATTTTTTCTTCATGTTCTTCTTCTCCACAGCTGCGCTGGAAGTGGCATTTACAGCTCGCAATAGTGAATACAGCTTAGAATAGTGCAGAGTTACCTCAAAGAAAGGGGCCACAGTGTTTCTTCTTCCTTATAATGTTGGTACGGCTTCGGAACCTTTAAATACCTCGATATATATAGAAAACTATGTGTTACGTCTGGAAAATTTTTGCAAATTTGTCCGCCTCACGTTCCCTTATCAAGCCTTCGGGTTATAGGAGTCTCCTCATGTAAGGGACGTGGGGAGGGCAAATTACTACTTCATCTTTTTCAATTTTCTCCTCGACTCTGTGTTTTCTCATCAAGCCTTCGGGTTATGAGAGTCTTCTTCATGTGGGAAAGGCACAGGGAAGAGTTTGAGTCTATAATTATTCTATTTTGTCTTTTCTATTCTTTATTCTCCTTACATCTCTCAATTCTTTTCTTTAGTTATTACCCCTCCTTGAAACTATCGTCGTGCTCAACTGCGTAGTAACAGATTTCGAACTATACAAAAACTCGAGTTCGACAGAGGAGAGGTATCATAAACAGCGTTCGCTGCGCGGTTAGCCAGTGCTTCGCATTATAGGGGTCTCCTCAGGTTAACTGCGCAAAAGCGTAAAGATCAATTTATCATTCGAATTTCAACCGAATCTCTCCTCTTTTCCACGCGTGGGCGCCAGTCGGCCCCTAATTCGATCGTATGCGTGAGATGAGTGCTGGAATGGAAGCGCGGATTAGTCTATCTATTTGAATATTTGGTTGATGAAATGAACGAGGAATGAGAACCCTCGCAGTCAAGCGTTAGCAAGCGTTCGACGACTGTTTAGGGGCGAAGGGTCGAACGGGGCAATAAAAGTCTTTGTATCGAATTCCGAGAATTTGCCTGAAACCGAGACCCAACGGTAATTTTCAAATAGCAAGAACGTTCTAGAACTAGCTACGCTGCTAATGAAATAACTTATATTCGATTTAATAATCAAGGAATATGTTAGCTAATCGAAAATTTCATCCAAACAACGAATGTTTTACACCATGCGCGCCGGCGAAACTCACGATGCGATTCATGAACAAACAATTACCGATAATGCTAATCGTTACGCCGACTACTAGTCAAAATCGTGCGATTGCCAATCGATCAAATTATTAATATATTATGGTATAATAGATACAAATTTTATTCATAATTATTCGCTTCATTATTGAATGGTTCTGGTCTAAACATTTATTCAGATTTAAATAATTGCTGATATTCGTTATATCTGATATCGAAGGCGAGAAATGGAATATTCCAGAAAAATCTACGGCGTAGGAACACCGAAAAGCCGTTAGACAGAGATGAAACACCAAGAGAGAGAAGGAACATAGTCTAGAGGAATTTAGCTAGCACGCGTCTTCGACCAATAGCGACGCGCGCGACGCTGTCGTCACGCGCTATGATTTGTCGGAATGTCCCCACGCAGGACATCATCCTCGCGACGGGCCCTTCCGGCCAGGATCGCGATCGATTCCGATCACTCTTCGTCGAACAATCGAGTAAGTCGTGACGGGAGCCCGTGCGTCTAGAGATAGAGTTGTCGAAGTACTTTGTGTAAATTAGCTGCGCGGCAAGTCCTACCCGTTAGGCAGAGTGTCGTGAGGGTGAATTTCGCGAATACGCGGCAAAGACTCAGAGACGCGCACGTTAAGCTTTCATACTATTAAACCTCTATCTTTTCTCTTTCATTTTTATTCCGTTCGATCGCGTAATCTTCGTATTAAATTCAATCGCGTTAATAGTCATCTTTCTACAAAGTCGTAATCGTTTGTGATCGTGTCGTTTAGATTCTGTTTGTGACGCAATAAAGGGCAATCGGGCGCGCGACAAGTGCTAGTGCGACAGGTTTCCTCATCTCTCTCTTGGTGTTCCAGATTCAACAGCGATCTTTCAACGAACCAATAGCGATTTCACAACGATTTTATCGTATATCTTATACTACATTTTCACGGTAAGCCTGTTTATTACTAATTTGTCGAGCACGGCATTATAATTGATATTTCAACAAGGCAAAACGGGCGATCTATTAAGCCTACGGGTTATAAGAGTCTCTTCATTTTAGATCGTCTCGTTTCTCATACTCAGGTACCGATTAATATATTTACCGTATTTTTCCAAATCGCGACTTTTCTGAAACGATTGTCTCGACTACGAGGTATAATCGAGGGACGACTTGCAAAGCCTTCGGGTTATAGGAGTCTCTTCATTCAAGTCGTACCCTCGCGGATTGAATCCGCTATTTTTCCAATTTCTAATTTGTCGAGATAGTCGTTTGGTAATAAAATATACTTGCGCTTATAAATTATATTAATAGATCTCAATTCGAATCAAAGGCTGTTTATATATATTTTACACGATTTTCCAGTCAAACTATAGTCATTATAATACAATAGGTTAAGCATCTTTACCCTTGTAAATTATAACTGTTTATATTCAAATTCAGCTATTTGCCAAATCATATTTCTCAGTATTATCTCAGTAACCGGTTAAAAATCATTTTCTTTGTTAGCTGCAATAGTTTCTTTGAATTACATCTCATTTTTGCACACTAACCAGTTTATTTTATTTCTTTGAATCATAACACCTTTTCAAATCCACGCACACCAACACTACGTTTCAAGGAGGGACCCGTACGGGACCTAGAACACTGACGAACCCAACGGGAATAAATACCTAAATTTCCGTCTTTTAATTTGTTCTGATCGTAGAGGGCGTTAACGCGTCATAATAATGATACTGTTATTAAATGTATATTACATATCTAATGCAGCTACAGTAATAATGATATTTTTATTAAATGTACATTGATCTGTATGAGGGAATCAGTATATTACACTATATCTAATGAAGATATAGTAATAATGATATTGTTACTAACTGTACACTGATCTGTAGGAAGGTATCAGTATATTACATTATATCTAATGCAGTTAACTTATAATTATATTGTTATTAAATGTACATTGATCTGTAGTAACGAATCAGTATATTACATCTTATCTAATGTAGATAAACTAGTAATGATATTGTTATTAAATGTATATTACATATCTAACACAGACATAGTTATAATTGTATTGTTATTAAATGTACATTGATCTGTAGGAAGGCATCAAGACATTACATTACATCTGAGGAAGATATAGTAATAATGATAGTGTTATTAAATGTATATTACATACCTAAGCACATATAGTAATAATGATATTGTTACTAAGTGTACATTCACCTGCAGGAAGGTATCAGTATATTACATTATATCTAATGTAGATATAGTAATAATGATATTGTTATTAAATGTATATAACATATCTAATGCAGCTACAGTAATAATGATATTGTTATTAAATGTATATTACATATCGAATGCAGATATAGTAATAATGATATTTTATGAAATGTGCATTGATCTGTATTAGCGAACCAGTACATTACACTATATCTAATGATGATATAGTAATAATGATATTATTACTAATTGTACACTGATCTGTAGGAAGGAATCAGTATATCACATTATATCAAATGTAGATATAGTAATAATGGTATTGTTATTATATGTACATTGATCTCTAGTAAGACATCAGTATATTCCATTACATCTAATGTAGATATACTAATAGTGATATTGTTATTAATTGCATATTACAAATCTCATGCAGATATAGTAATAATGATATTGTTATTAAATGTGCATTGAACTATATGAAGGAATCAGTATATTACATTATTTCTAATGTAGGTATAGTAATAATGATATTGTTATTGAATGTATATTACACACCTAATGCACATATAGTAATAATGATATTGTTATAAAATGTATATTACATATCTAATGCAGATATAGTGATAATGATATTGTTATTAAATGTACATTGATCTGTAGGAAGGTATCAGTATATTACATTATATCTAATGTGGGTACAGTAATAATGATATTGTTATTAAATGTACATTGATCTGTAGTAACGAATCAGTATATTACAATATTTCTAACTCAGACATAGTAATAAAGATATTGTCATTAAATGTATATTTCAAATCTAATGCAGATATAGTAATAATGATATTGTTACTAAATGTACACTGATCTGTAGGAAGGTATCAGCATATTACATTATATCTAATGTGGGTATAGTAATAATCATATTGTTATTAAATGTACATTGATTTGTAGTAACGAATCAGTATATCACAATACTGCTAACTCAGATATAGCAATAATGGTATTGTTGTTAAATGCATATTACATATCTAATGCAGATATAGTAATA
The DNA here is from genome assembly GCF_907164935.1 of Osmia bicornis bicornis. NCBI lineage: Eukaryota > Metazoa > Arthropoda > Insecta > Hymenoptera > Megachilidae > Osmia > Osmia bicornis. Next base: position 25,052 of record NW_025791082.1, read on the forward strand.
ATGATATTGTTATTAAATGTATATTACATATCTAATGCAGATATAGTAATAATGATATTGTTACTAAATGTACACTGATCTGTAGGAAGTTATCAGTATATTACATTATATCTAATGTGGGTATAGTAAGAATGATATTGTTATTAAATGTACATTGATCTGTAGTAATGAATCAGTATATTACATTATATCTAAGGGAAGCTATATTAAGAATGATATTGTGATTAAATGTATATTACATATCTGACGCAGATATAGTATTAATGGTATTGCTATTTAATGGATATTACATATCTAATGCAGATATAGTAATAATGATATTGTTACTAAATGTACATTGATCTGTAGGAAGGTATCTGTATATTACATTATATCTAATGCAGATATAGTAATAATGATATTGTTATTAAATGTATATTACATATCTAATGCAGATATAATGTAATATACTGATACCTTCCTACAGATCTATGGACATTTAATAACAATATCATTATTACTATATCTGCATTAGATATAATGTAATATATTGATACCTTCCTACAGATCAATGTACATTTAGAAACAATACCATTATTACTGTAGCTGCGTTACATATGTAATATACATTTAATAACAATATCATTATTACTATATCTGCATTAGATATGTAATATACATTTAATAACAATATCATTATTATCCGACTTCGAAAAGGACGAGGATACTCAATTCGATGAGTATATTTTTTTTTTTCTGGCTTTGTTTACCGATTACGCCGAGACGGATGGACCAATCGGAACGAAACCTTTTGCATCTTGTAGGATATGTCTTCCGATTGGTCCCGTAAAACAAATATTTTGCATTTTTTTATTCCTAACGACTTTTTTTTCTAAATGTGCGTTCGCTGATTACTCCGAGACGGATGGACCAATCGGAATGAAATCTTTTGCGTCTTGTAGGATATGTCTTCCGATTGGTCCCGTTATAAAAACATTTCGCATTTTTTTATTTCGAACGGTTTTCATCATTGCAAAATACGTTCTGGTTCAAGGAATGCACCTATTGCGATGAAAGATTTCACATTTCGTAGATCATTACGCGATGATCCGGTTTCCCAAAATTTATGTAACTTCTTATTGTTAATAACTATTGTTATTATAATAAAAAGCCGATTCTTTAGGGTTACCCTCCAAGGAATATACCGATCGCGATTTTTCAAACTTGTCCCTACAAGTAAACTTCGAATACTGTTCGTTCCACTAAAAAGTGTGAAATAAAATAATTTTTAACAAAAAAAAATCCGACTTCAAAATGCACTAAAAAGTATAAAATAATTTCCATTTCATTTATATCTGTATTCCACAGCTATTACTACAATCTACTTAATCATTAAATACGATACTAAATATATTTCAAAGTTTTCGGAGGCGGCGCAAAATTAAAAATACCCGAACAAACGGTGCTGCCAATAACGATGTGATTGTGGATGGCAAACTTGGTAATAATGAGTCGTAAGAGAAAAATTATAGGTCCGGCTGAAAACATTTGTAATTGTAACGATTGCATGAGAAATTGGCAGCACTCCTGATATACATGCACTATGCTTCAGTTCACAAGAGACCATACTTAACTCGCGCATCTCACTAGGTCTAGAGAGATTTTTAATGACGTGTGTTATTCCCCTCTCCAGCTTGCTTCTTATTATACTTTGCGATCATATAAATGGTGGGCAGAAATGTATGACGTACGATAACTGAAAACCGGTGATGATATTGTAAAGTTTCACGATGCAATGAAAATTCTATTATTTTCCGGAAAAACATGATGTGAACGCAAAGTAAGAAGCAAGCTGTAAAGGGGAATCACACGCACTATTAAAAATCCCCCTAGACCTCAGTAGGTCACTAGCTGCCCGAGTTAAGTGCGGTCACTCGTGAACTGCAGTATAGTTAATTCGTAATGGGTATATTGATTCCCATTGAATATTGTTTACTTGAAATTATCAAATGGGTCATCTGTCACTGGTTGCCGACACCTGAACTAGGATCTTCCTAGTAGAGGAAAAGTTTTTAATTTTGCGCCGGCTCCGAAAACTTTGAAATATATTTAGTATCCTATTTAATGGTTAAGTAGATTGTACTAATAGCTGTGGAATACAGTGTAACGTGGTGACACCTGTGCCCCTCCCCCCGTTACAATCGCTGCGCTTCTCCCACCTCAAATCCCACTTAAATATGACCCTTAACCCTTCTAACACCTCACCCCTTTTCCCCGCCCGCCGGTGTCGGGCCGATGGAGGCGACGGAAAAGAGACAACAGGGATCACCCGCAAAAAGGAGCTACGAGGCCGGCGACAGACCTTCCACCTTCCAGGAGAGGAAAAGCAACGCGGGACTTCGGAAAACCAGACGAAGCGGCCCAGCAGCTGATACAAATGTCCACCCGGAGCCATCTGTCGCCGAGCCCGAAGACTTCAGTCCGCCCGCCACCGCAGGAGATCAGCCGGCCCCATCGATCCCGAACACCGGCCGATCGACAATCGATAACCCATCTATTCCGTTGCTAGAAAAGGCCCCCTTCCTAATCCCCATCCCCACCCCAAAAACCATCCCGCGACGGACCCGTCGTCGCGGCCGCGACGACGAGCCGTCATTGAGCCCTGGGCTATCTAAGAAAGCGATTTGTGAGAGATTTTTGGAGATTTATAGAGATTTTGTAAAGAGTGAGCGCGTAAGAGTTTGGGTGAGTCCCTTGGAATATCTAACATTGTATAAAGACATTGTGTGAGTTTCGGCAACGGCGACCTTCGATTGCGAACTTGCGTGTCCGCGTATCGCGCCGGTTATCCCACGTTATATTTTTCGAAACCTTTTCAGTCCAACCCCTAACATTCCCGTCTGAAAGCATCCTCACGCGTAACGTAGACGAACTTCCAGAAAACCTTCCTCACCCTGAGATCTTCCCTAACCCTCGACAAATCCTCCTTGCGTACTCCCCCGCGATATTGTAAGGACGAAAGTGCCCGTGTCCCACCCCTTGTAGCAACCCCCATAAAGCCCCTTTTCCAAATTTCGATTGCCACCGCGAGTGGCTGGCGCCCAACAATCCAAATTGTGAAAGAGTCAATAACGAACACTATTGTATAGAGTGAACCCCCAAAAGGGTCACTACAGATATAAATGAAATGGAAATTATTTTATACTTTTTAGTGCATTTTGAAGTCGGATTTATTTTTTTGTTAAAAATTATTTTATTTTGTTAACAACATCATTATTACTATATCTACATTAGATATAATGTAATATACTGATTCGTTACTACAGATCAATGTACATTTAATAATAATATCATTATTGGTATATCTGCATTAGATATAATGTAATATACAGATACCTTCCTACAGATCAATGTACATTTAGCAACAATATCATTATTACTATATCTGCATTAGATATGTAATATACATTTAATATCAATATCATTATTACTATATCTGAGTTAGAAATATTGTAATATACTGATTCGTTACTACAGATCTATGTACATTTAATAACAATATCATTATTACTGTACCCACATTAGGTATAATATAATATACTGATACCTTCCTACAGAACAATGTACATTTAGTAACAATATCATTATTACTATATCTGCATTAGATATGTAATATACATTACATAACATTATCATTATTACTATATGTGCAGTAGATATGTAATATACATTTAATAACAATATCATTATTACTATACCTACATTAGAAATAAGATAAAATACTGATTCCTTCATATAGTTCAATGTACATTTAATAACAATATCATTCTTACTATATCTGCGTTAGATATGTAATATACATTTAATAACAATATCAATATTATCATATCTGAATTAGATATGTAATATACATTTAATAACAATATCATTATTAGTATATTTGCATTAGATATAATGTAATATACTCATACCTTCCTACAGATCAATGTACATTTAATAACAATATCATTATTACTATATCTACATTTCCGTGCGGGGTTTTTTTTCCGGTCCCCCATCGGACGCGTCCCCGGGTGGCGGATAGGGGAATGCTCGGCAGATATGCAGGGTAGTCGGGAAATAAAATACCGACCGCGGACCAAAACTGGAACTTGAAATCCATAACGCGTCTGTTCCCGTATCGGGCGGCGTTCTGGTCGGCGTCTGTTCCCCATGTTAGGGGCGGCCGTTTTTCTTGACGGGTCAGAAGGCGTAGCGGGAACGGTGACACTGCCCGAAAGGGATGAGTGGATGATTCGCGCAGCGCGCGTCTCCTGGTGGCTCCCGGCGTCAACGCGCCGCTCCCAAGGGGATACCAGGGTGCTGGTGAAGGGTGATGGTGCACGGTACAGGGCGGATGTAACATTCCCGCCCCTATGCCACAAGCGGTCGCAGTCATGGGGGTAGCTGCGGCCGTGATCACCCCCCACACCCGGAGGCAACGCGTTCGGAGACGGCCTGGTATTCTGGAGTATCAACGACGAATTAATGGAGAATACAAACAACGCAACCCGTGTAGAAGGGAGACAACTACATTCTCGACCAAAGAAAGATCTCGATGAGATCTTGACGGCCGAGGAGCAAGCCAGGGGTTTGGATGGCGAGACCCTTGCGAGC
>NW_025791083.1:0-36348 GCF_907164935.1 Osmia bicornis bicornis
TGTTATTGTATGTACATTGATCTGTGGGAAGGAATCAGTATATTACATTATATCTAATGTAGATATACAGTAAAACCTGGATAAATGCAACCAACATTGGGACCCAGTGGTTGCATTTATCCAAGCGAGGTGTCGAATCTCGGATTACACGCGACGACCAGCCAAGCGTGAACGTAGAAAGAGACAGACAGTGGTGGAAAGAGAGAGGTCCGATGATCAAAGGAAAGAGCCGAAACGTATCGGTGTGACTAATACTAATTGAAGTATAAAACTTTTTTATTTTTGACTTTTTTTTATTGAAACTTTTACTAACGCATCGGTGAAATTTTTCTGATTACAATGGTACCAAACACGATATAGTTTCAATTATAATTACTTGCTAAAATTGATGTTAAAGGTTGGCAAAAAGCAACAGAGATCGACATCAAAACCAGTCGCGGTGTTGGCTCTGGTTTCAAAGGTTTCATTTATCCAAGCACGGTGGCGATTCTGGGCATTTAATGTTGCATTTATCCAAGCAAGGTGTCGATTCTGGGCATTTAATGTTGCATTTATCCAAGCGAGGTGTCGATTCTGGGTATTTAATGTTGCATTTATCCAAGCGAGGTGTCGATTCTGCGTCTGTACACATGTTTTCTATTCAGCCGACATGCTGACTCTGTGTCCGTACACATGTTTTGTATTCAGCCGACATGCCGATTCTGTGTCCGTACACATGTTTTCTATTCAGCCGACATGCCGATTCTGAGTCCGTACACATCTTTTGTATTCAGCCGATATCATTTATGTTCAGTTGTGGTGTCAATTCTATGTTGTTTATTCGATTACTATTGTTTATAAATATAATTCAAACTATATCGTGTTTGGTGTCATTTTAATCAGAAAAATCTCACAAATGCGTTAGTAGAAGTTTAATTAAGAAAAAGTTAAAAATAAAAAAGTTTTATCGTTCAATTAGTATTAGTCACATCGATATTACGGTCGGTTCATATTACACGGTTTCCTCGCCGAGCGTCTCGGTTCGGCTTAGGGGGATCCCCCCAAGTGGAGGGGATAGCGATGTTGCACTTATCCAAGCATTCTTTCGTTGCATTTATCCAGGTTTTACTGTAGTAATAATCATATTGTTACCAAAATTACATTGATCTGTGGGAAGGGATCAGTATATTACATTATATCCAATGTAGATATAGTATAAATGATACTGGTATTCAATGTACATTGATCTGTGGGAAGGAATCAGTATATTGCAGTAGATCTAATGTAGATATGGTAATAACGATAATGTTATTAAGTGTTTATTACGTATCTAATGTAGATGTAGTAATGACGATAATGTTACAATCTGTGCATTGATCTGTGGGAAGTGACCAGTATATTACATTATATCTAAAGAAGATATAGTAATAATGATATTGTTATTAAATGTACATTGGTCTGTGGGATTAAATCAGTATATTACATTACATCTGATGTAGATATAGTAATAATGATATTGTTATTCAATGTACATTGGTCTGTGGGATTAAATCAGTATATTAAATTACATCTGATGTAGATATAGTAATAATGATATTGTTATTAAATGTACATTGGTCTGTGGGAATAAATCAGTATATTACATTACATCTGATGTAGATATAGTAATAATGATATTGTTATTAAATGTATATTGGTCTGTGGGATTAAATCAGTATATTAAATTTCATCTGATGCAGATATAGTAATAATGATATTGTTATTAAATGTATATTACATATCTAATGTAGATATAGTAATAACGATACTGTTATTATATGTACATTGATCTGTGAGAAGGGATCAGTATATTACATTATATCTAATGTTGATATAGTAATAGTGATATTGTGATTAAATGTACACTGGTCTGTGGGATTAAATCAGTATATTACATTTCATCTGATGCAGACATAGTAATAATGATATTGTTATTAAATGTATATTACATATCTAATGTAGATATAGTAATAACGATACTGTTATTATATGTACATTGATCTGTGGGAAGTTATCAGCATATTACATTATATCTATTGTAGACATAGTAATAACGAAACTGTTATTATATGTACATTGATCAGTGGGAAGGGATCAGTATATTACATTATATCTAATGTAGATATAGTAATAATGATATTGTTACCAAAATTACATTGATCTGTGGGAAGGGATCAGTATTTTTCATTATAACTATTGTAGATATATCATAAATAGTACTGTTATTCAATGTACATTGATCTGTGGGAAGGAATCAGTATATTGCAGTAGATCTAATGTAGATATAGTAATAACGATACAGTTATTAAGTGCTTATTACATATCTAATCGAGATATAGTAATGACGATAATGTTACAATCTGTGCATTGATCTCTGGGAAGTGTATATTACATTATATCTAAAGAAGAGATAGGAATAATGATATTGTTATTCAATGTACATTGGTCTGTGGGATTAAATCAGTATATTAAATTACATCTGATGTAGATATAGTAATAATGGTATTGTTATTAAATGTACATGGGTCTGTGGGATTAAATCAGTATATTACATAACATCTGATGTAGATATACTAATAATGATATTGTTATTAAATGTATATTACATATCTAATGTAGATATAGTAATAATGATATTGTTATTAAATGTATATTACATATCCAATGTAGATATAGTATATGAGATACTGTTATTCAATGTACATTGATCTGTGGGAAGGAATCAGTATATTGCAGTAGATCTAATGTAGATATAGTAATAACGATACTGCTATTAAGTGTTTATTACATAACTAATGTAGATATAGTAATGACGAAAATGTTACAATCTGTGCATTGATCTGTGGGAAGTGACCAGTATATTACATTATATCTAAAGAAAATATAGTAATAATGATATTGTTATTAAATGTACATTGGTCTGTGGGATTAAATCAGTAAATTACATTACATCTGATGTAGATAAAGTAATAATGATATTGTTATTCAATGTACATTGGTCTGTGGGGTTAAATCAGCATATTAAATTACATCTGATGTAGATATAGTAATAATGATATTGTTATTAAATGTACATTGGCCTGTGGGATTAAATCAGTATATTAAATTTCATCTCATGTAGATATAGTAATAATGATATTGTTATTAAATGTATATTACATATCTAATGTAGATATAGTAATAACGATAGTGTTATTATATGTACATTGATCTCTGGGAAGGTATCAGTATATTACATGGTATCTAACGTAGACATAGTAATAACGAAACTATTATTATATGTACATTGATCTGTGGGAAGGGATCAGTATATTACATTATATCTAATGTAGATATAGTAATAATCATATTGTTACCAAAATTACATTGATCTGTGGGAAGGGTTCAGTATATTACATTATATCCAATGTAGATATAGTATAAATGATACTGGTATTCAATGTACATTGATCTGTGGGAAGGAATCAGTATATTGCAGTAGATCTAATGTAGATATGGTAATAACGATATTGTTATTAAGTGTTTATTACGTATCTAATGTAGATGTAGTAATGACGATAATGATAGAATCTGTGCATTGATCTGTGGGAAGTGATCCGTATATTACATTATATCTGATGAGGATATAGTAATAATGATATTGTTTAGTAAATGTACATTGGTCTGTGGGAATAAATCAGTATATTACATAACATCTGATGTAGATATTGTAATAATGATATTGTTATTAAAAGTATATTACATATCTAATGTAGATATAGTAATAACGAAACTGTTATTATATGTACATTGGTCTGTGGGATTAAATCAGTATATTAAATTTCATCTGATGTAGATATAGTAATAATGATATTGTTATTAAATGTATATTACATATCTAATGTAGATATAGTAATAACGAAACTGTTATTGTATGTACATTGATCTGTGGGAAGGTATCAGTATATTACATTATATCTATTGTAGATATAGTAATAACGAAACTGTTATTGTATGTACATTGATCTGTGGGAAGGGATCAGTATATTACATTATATCTAATGTAGATATAGTAATAATCATATTGTTACCAAAATTACATTGATCTGTGGGAAGGGTTCAGTATATTACATTATATCCAATGTAGATATAGTATAAATGATACTGGTATTCAATGTACATTGATCTGTGGGAAGGAATCAGTATATTGCAGTAGATCTAATGTAGATATAGTAATAACGATATAGTTATTAAGTGTGTATTACGTATCTAATGTAGATGTAGTAATGACGATAATGTTACAATCGGTGCATTGATCTGTGGGAAGTGATCCGTATATTACATTATATCTAATGAAGATATAGTAATAATGATATTGTTATTAAATGTACATTGGTCTGTGGGAATAAATCAGTATATTACATAACATCTGATGTAGATATAGTAATAATGATATTGTTATTAAAAGTATATTACATATCAAATGTAGATATAGTAATAACGATACTGTTATTATATGTACATTGGTCTGTGGGATTAAATCAGTATATTAAATATCATCTGATGTAGATATAGTAATAATGATATTGTTATTAAATGTATATTACATATCTAATGTAGATATAGTAATAACGAAACTGTTATTGTATGTACATTGATCTGTGGGAAGGGATCAGTATATTTCATGGTAACCAATGTAGACATAGTATAAATGATACTGTTATACAATGTACATTGATCTGTGGGAAGGAATCAGTATATTACATTATACCCAATGTAGATATAGTATAAATGATACTGGTATTCAATGTACATTGATCTGTGGGAAGGAATCAGTATATTGCAGTAGATCTAATGTAGATATGGTAATAACGATATTGTTATTAAGTGTTTATTACGTATCTAATTTAGATATAGTAATGACGATAATGTTACAATCTGTGCATTGATCTGTGGGAAGTGATCCGTATATTACATTATATCTGATGAAGATATAGTAATAATGATATTGTTATTAAATGTACATTGGTCTGTGGGAATAAATCAGTATATTACATAACATCTGATGTAGATATAGTAATAATGATATTGTTATTAAAAGTATATTACATATCTAATGTAGATATAGTAATAACGATACTGTTATTATATGTACATTGGTCTGTGGGATTAAATCAGTATATTAAATTTCATCTGATGTAGATATAGTAATAATGATATTGTTATTAAATGTATATTACATATCTAATGTAGATATAGTAATAACGATACTGTTATTATATGTACATTGCTCTGCGGGAAGGGATCAGTATATTACATTATATCTAATGTAGATATAGTAATAACGAAACTGTTACTATATGTACATTGATCTGTGGGATTAAATCAGTATATTACATTACATCTGATGTAGATATAGTAATAATGATATTGTTATTAAATGTATATTACATATCTAATGTAGATATAGTAATAACGATACTGTTATTATATGTACATTGCTCTGTGGGAAGGTATCAGTATATTTCATTATATCTAATGTAGATATGGTAATAACGAAACTGTTATTATATGTACATTGATCTGTAGGAAGGTATCAGTATATATCATTGTATCTAATTTAGATATAGTAATAACGAAACTGTTATTGTATGTACATTGATGTGTGGGAAGGAATCAGTATATTACATTATATCTAATGTAGATATAGTAATAATCATATTGTTCCCAAAATTACATTGATCTGTGGGAAGGGATCAGTATATTACATTATATCCAATGTAGATATAGTATAAATGATACTGGTATTCAATGTACATTGATCTGTGGGAAGGAATCAGTATATTGCAGTAGATCTAATGTAGATATGGTAATAACGATAATGTTATTAAGTGTTTATTACGTATCTAATGTAGATGTAGTAATGACGAAAATGTTACAATCTGTGCATTGATCTGTGGGAAGTGATCAGTATATTACATTATATCTAAAGAAGATATAGTAATAATGATATTGTTATTAAATGTACATTGGTCTGTGGGATTAAATCAGTATATTACATTACATCTGATGTAGATATAGTAATAATGATATTGTTATTCAATGTACATTGGTCTGTGGGATTAAATCAGTATATTAAATTACATCTGATGTAGATATAGTAATAATGATATTGTTATTAAATGTACATTGGTCTGTGGGAATAAATCAGTATATTACATTACATCTGATGTAGATATAGTAATAAGGATATTGTTATTAAATGTATATTGGTCTGTGGGATTAAATCAGTATATTAAATTTCATCTGATGTAGATATAGTAATAATGATATTGTTATTAAATGTATATTACATATCTAATGTAGATATAGTAATAACGATACTGTTATTATATGTACATTGATCTGTGAGAAGGGATCAGTATATTACATTATATCTAATGTTGATATAGTAATAATGATATTGTTATTAAATGTACACTGGTCTGTGGGATCAAATCAGTATATTACATTTCATCTGATGCAGATCTAGTAATAATGATATTGTTATTAAATGTATATACATATCTAATGTAGATATAGTAATAACGATACTGTTATTATATGTACATTGATCTGTGAGAAGGGATCAGTATATTACATTATATCTAATGTTGATATAGTAATAATGATATTGTTACCAAAATTACATTGATCTGTGGGAAGGCATCTGTGTATTACATTATATCCAATGTACATGTAGTATAAATGATACTGTTATTCAATGTACATTGATCTGTGGGAAGGAATCAGTATATTGCAGTAGATCTAATGTAGATATAGTAATAACGATACTGTTATTAAGTGTTTATTACATATCTAATGTAGATATAGTAATGAGGATAATGTTACAATCTGTGCATTGATCTATGGGAAGTGATCAGTATATTACATTATATCTAATGATGATATAGTAATAATGATATTGTTATTAAATGTACATTGGTCTGTGGAAATAAATCAGTATGTTAAATTTCATCTGATGTAGATATAGTAATAATGATATTGTTATTAAATATACATTACATATCTAATGAAGATATAGTAATAACGATACTGCCATTATATATACATTGATCGGTGGGAAGGGATAATTATATTACATTATATCTAATGTAGATATAGTAATAAGCGGTTAAATATCTAGGCGTGGTTTTCGAGTCCAACCAAGTTTTTAAAGAACAGATAAGGCGCGCGTGCGATAAAGCTTACGGGTATGCTAATTTACTTGGTCGATTATTGTCAAATACCTATGGACCAGGCTTTATGGCAAGAAACCTGTACTATAGGGTTATGGAGTCCGTGGTCCTGTATGCCACTCCCATATGGGATAGGGCTCTTACATACAGACTAAACGTGTACATCATAAGAAGTACGCAACGAATAGCACTGTGCAGGTTAGCGAGAGCGTATCACACGGTTTCAGCAGATGCAGTTAGAGTTATCACAGGCATCCCCCCCCATGGAGATGGTTGCATTGGAAAGGGGTGGGCTTTTCCGTACGATAGAGTCGTGTTCTAGTGCAACAGATGGCGAAGGGCAAAACTCTGCCCGGGAAAAAACGAAGATAAGAAATGAGGAACGGGAGGTCACCATGCGGAAATGGCAGGAGTAGTGGGATATTTCCACCAAAGGAAGGTGGACTTATAGACTGATCCCTAAGATCGATGAGTGGCAGGAATGGGGACCGAAGATCTTAAATTACCATCTAACACAAGTGCTTACTGGGCACGGGTGTTTTGGTACTGATCTTAAGAAGATAGGTAAAGCGGACACCGATGTTTGTTGGTTCTGCCAGGATGCTACCGACGATCCAGAACACTTTTTACTGAACTGCACTAGGTGGGAACGCCAAAGAAAGAAAATGACCGATGTAGTGGGTACTTTCGTGATGGAGGACCTTGTTAAGATACTGAAAGAGCCTGAAAAGAGGCCGCATGTTATGGAATTCCTTGTAGCAGCCCTCCTGGATAAGGAGAAGTGGGAAAGGGAGAACATCAAGAATAAGGTAAGTAGGACGACAGCAAGAAGAAGAAGAAGAAGAACAAGACGAAGGACGTGAAGAATATGAGAGGCCGGAAAGACTGAAGTAGAATAAGAAACATCAATTAGGAAAAGGCTGTAAACAGCAAAAGGCAAAAAAAGCCATACAGTAAAAGGATGCACGTGAGGATAAATCCAGCCCATGCAGTACGATGTAACGAGGGCGTGGCAAAGCATCCTCCGAAGTAATGCCACTGGGCGATCCCGGAGTGGTGGGAAAGTAGCCACGCGACTGGGCTGAGACGAAACCGGGGAGGGTTTTTAGTGGGTATACCGGGCACATCCCGGGAATCCCACACTGCTGGGTCCTATAACATCCAGACCCCGCGTGCATAAGAAAGCATTTTCCCCCTCGTTAAAAAAAAAAAAAAAAAAGATATAGTAATAATGATATTGTTATTAAATGTACATTGGTCTGTGGGATTAAATCAGTATATTAAATTTCATCTGATGTAGATATAGTAATAATGATGCTGCCATTATATGTAAATTGATCGGTGGGAAGGGATCATTATATTACATTATATCTAATGTAGATATAGTAATAATGATATTGTTATTAAATGTACATTGGTCTGTGGGATTAAATCAGTATATTACATTACATCTGATGTTGATATAGTAATAATGATATTGCTATTCAATGTAGAATGGTATGTGGGATTAAATCAGTATATTAAATTACATCTGATGTAGATATTGTAATAATGGTATTGTTATTAAATGTACATTGGTCTGTGGGAATAAGTCAGTATACTACATTACATCTGATGTAGATATAGTAATAATGATATTGTTATTAAATGTATATTACATATCTACCACGAACCTGTCCTGGGCGACCAGGTCAGGCGGGGAGGTGATACCCCGACGTGGCGCGTCCCCGGGTGGCGGATAGGGGAACGCTCGCCACGTACTCTTCGGAGTGCGTGGAGGGTAGGAGTGAAATAAAATAGCTCCCCCGGACCAAACACTAGGGGAGGAAACCCCGAATCAAAAACCGAACATGGAAGGGTTAATGAAGGAGAATATGCTTACCGCACAGGGGCTCGGAACCCCAGTGCCGGCGTCCGACAGGGGTGCGCAAGCAGGCCCCGGGACGTCGTTATCCGACGACTGCAGCGCTGTGGTGGTTGACCACGTGGCCCCCACATCGTCTTTGGCTACGCGTGAAGAGGGGTGTGGCAGTTCCGCTGTCACACCTCTGCACAGGCCTGCGCTGGCTCGCCAGGCCGACGAGGCCAATAAGACCGGAGAAATGCTGCTCAAACGAATGCTGGAAGTAATCCGCAGCATGAGGAAGAGCACCGAGAAGCAGCGGAATGTGGCTATGCCAATTAAAAACGGCATGGAGCACCTGGCGGAATGCGTAGATGCCCTTCGCCAGGTCATGCGAGCCAGCCACGCTGTCCTTTTGCAGCTGCTCCGTGCTCCAGCACCAGCACCAGCACCAGCAACGGCAGAGTTGTCCTCGCGCAGCCACAAGAGGCCTGGACCAGCTCTGCCCTCCTCTCCAGAGGAGGAGGCTGAGAGCGGCAGGCAAAGGCCAGTCCCAGCGACCCAGGAATCCTGGGCAACTGTGGCTGGTAAGAAAAAGAAAAAGGGTAAAGGCACCAGCAAGGAGGTCCCCCAAAAAAGCACCCAAATGGGTGCTCCTGAGAGCACCTCCACTGGCGCTGCTAAACCCGCTCGCCAGCAGCCTGGGACGACGCCGGGTAAGCCTAAGGTGAGCGCGGCTGAGCCCAACACACCTCTGCCAAAGCATGAAAAAAGCGCGAGGCGTAGGAAGAGGAAACGGCGGCGCAGGCCGAAACGTAGCGCCGTCGTCGTGCAGCCGGTAGCCGGGAAGTCCTACGCGGACGTCCTGGGTACAATCCGGCGACAGGTGCGTTCGGAGGAGACGGAAACAGAGTTCCGTCAAATCCGGAAGACTCAGGGGGGCGGTGTCCTGCTGGAGCTGGCACGCTGCAAGGATCAGCGCGCCCTCCAGGACGCCATCAAAGCCGCCGTGGGAGATGCCGCGGAGGTCAGGACACTGGTGCCGCGCATGCGAGTCGAGATTTGTGATCTCGACTGCTGCACGACCGGCGAGGAGGTGCGCGCTGCTGTGGTGCGAGTTCTGGGTGACCAGCTAAGGGGGGAGCTGAAGGTCACCATGCTCGCGCCAAACAGCAGTGAGCAGCGCAAGGCAGTGGTTGATGCCGAGGAGTCGGCTTCCATCCAGCTGATCGCGAGAAATCGCATCAAGATCGGCTGGATAAACTGCCGAGTCAGGCGCTGGGCCGAAGTCCCGAAGTGCTTCAGGTGCTTAGCCTATGGGCACACGAAGCGGGACTGCAAGGGCCCAGACCGAAGCAAGGCCTGCTGGAGGGGCGGTAAGGACAATCACAAGTCCAACGACTGCACCTCCCTCCTCGCTGTATGCTCTGCGCCGAGCTGGGCGTGCAGCAGCTCGATCACGCACCAGGGTCTGGGGTCTGTAAGGCCTTCCGAGACGTCCTAAGTGCCCAGAAGCGCAGGACGCAATGGCGACGGTGATTCAGTGCAATCTGAACCGCAGCCAGGTCGCCGACAATTTGCTCACACAGCTGTCCCTTGAAATGGGCGCTGATGTTGTAGTAATCAGCGAGCAGTACCGGAACCGGGACTGCTCGTCGTGGTACGTCGACGACCTGGGCGTCGCCGCGCTCTGGGTGAGGGACCTCCAGAAGGTCCCAGTGGTTTGTCGCGGAGCGGGTCGTGGGTTCGTCTGGGCCAAATCCCGGGACGCTACATACGTAAGTGTCTATCTCTCTCCCAACGATAGCACTTGCGTGTTCCGGGAGAAGCTCGACGACCTGGAAGACGCGCTCCGCGACATGAACGGCGGGCTCGTTGTGGCAGGCGATTTCAACGCCAGGGCTCTAGAGTGGGGGATGCAAGCTCCCAACACCAGGGGCAAACTGGTTATGGAGATGGCATCCAGGCTGGGGTTGATAGTGCTCAACACCGGCACTACACCGAGCTACCGACGACCAGGCTTCGGCGATTCCATTCCAGACGTTACTCTGGTTTCGGAGTGTCTGGGTCGCCGAGCCGTGGGCTGGAGGGTGATGGAAGATTTCACTGGTAGTGATCATCAGTACATCACCTTCCAGATATCGTCCGGTAGGGCGGCACAGCACCGCAATCCTCAGCGCCCATTTGGCTGGAACACGGCCAAGCTGGACGAGGAAAAGTTCGCCGAGTGTTTGAGTCGCGGCCTCGGGGGCATACCACCCGCCCCCGGCGATCGCCCCGATAGGGGCTTCGCTGAGGCCCTGGTCAGCGACACCATGCGGCTCATCACTCGGGCTTGCGACGCCTCGATCCCGCGGAAAAAGCCGTGGAAAGGCCGAGCCCAGGCATACTGGTGGACGGACCAGATCGCCAGCCTCAGACCGGAGTGTCTGAGGCTACGGAGACTGGCGCAACGAGCTCGCGGTAGAACGGAGGCATCCGACAGGTCAGCCGAGTACAAGGCGGCGAAGAAGACGCTCAACCGGGCTATCAAGGATAGTAAAGCCCGCTGCTGGCGAGCTCTGTGCGACGAGGTGAACCGCGACCCTTGGGGACAAGCTTATAAGCTTGTCACCCGCAAGATCCGGTCGTCCGCCGCACAGAGCACGATGGACGCAGCTACCACCGAGCGTGTGGTGGACGGACTGTTTCCTAACCACCCAGCAAGGGATTTTTATCCGGAGCTGGGTGACGGAGAGACCGTCCCCACCTTCACTCGGGAGGAGCTGCTGTCAGCAGTGGGTTCCTTGAAGCCCGGGAAAGCCCCGGGCCCGGACGGCATTCCAGCGGAGGTCCTGACGATGGTGGCGCGTCTCCACCCGGACCTCCTGCTGGATATGTACAACACCTGCCTCCGGGCAAGCGTCTTCCCGTCGCCCTGGAAGGTTGCGCGGCTTGTACTTATCAGCAAGGGGAAGGGTCCCCCGGACTCTCCGTCATCTTACCGACCGCTGAGTATGTTAAACATAGCCGGTAAGGTGATGGAGAAGATGCTGAAGGCTCGACTTCTTCAGGCAGTACAAGCCGCCGGTGACCTGTCGGACCGACAGCACGGCTTCAGGAGAGGGCACTCCACCCTCAGTGCCATCTCCGATGTAGTCGACGCTGTCGGACGTGCGGACAATGCGTGCCACCAGGCCCGCCCGCTGGTCCTCCTCGTCACGCTGGACGTTCGCAACGCGTTCAACTCGGCGAGGTGGATAGATATGCTGCGGGCGCTCGAGCGTTTACGAGTCCCCAGCTATCTGTTGGCCATGGTCAGCGATTACCTCCGTGATAGCTGGCTTACGTACGAGACGGAAGAGGGTTCCAGAAGTCGCGCAGTCTCAGCCGGGGCAGCGCAGGGGTCCGTTCTGGGACCCGACCTCTGGAACGTCTTGTACGACAGCCTACTCAGCATCGAAATGCCCGATGACGTGTACCTTGTCGCGTACTCGGACGACATCGCCGTCGTCATCACCGCCCGTAGCATCGAGCTGGCGCAGCTCAAGCTGAACCAGGTGATGCGGCGGGTCGGAGACTAGATGGACAGTCACGGCCTCCAGCTGGCGATCCAGAAGACCGAGATCGTCGTGCTTACGAGGAGGCGTATACCGAGCGTCGTGCCTATGATGGTGGGTGACGTGGCTGTCCAGACACGTAGAAGCGCACGGTACCTGGGGGTGATGCTTGATAACAAGCTCACCTACTGTGACCACATACACGCAGTCTCCGACAGGGCGACGGCAAAGTAGGCAGAGCTGAGCAGGCTGATGGCCAACATCGGCGGGCCGAGGCCGGGGAAACGTAGGCTCTTGATGTCCACCGTCCAGTCCATGCTCCTGTACGGAGCTGAGATATGGGCTGGGGCCTTGGACATCAAGAAATACAGGGCAGGCATGGCCTCCGTCCAGCGTCGCGGAGCGCTGCGAGTCGCTAGCTGTTATCGTACAGTATCCGCACTTGCAGTGCTCGCGATCGCTGGGATCCTCCCCATCGATCTTCTCGCCAAGGAGAGGAGGAGGATCTTCGAGCTGAGCTCGGAGATGGACAGGACAGAGGCCGCCGGGATAGCGCGCGCTGAAACTCTCTCGGAGTGGCAGCGCCGCTGGACCGCGGGCGGAACGGGCCGGTGGACAGCCCGGCTGATCGGGGACCTGAGGCCCTGGCAGGAGCGAGCTCACGGCGAGGTAGACTTCTACCTCAGCCAGCTCCTGTCAGGGCACGGCTACTTCCGGAACTATTTGTACCGGATGGTCAAAGTCAGGTCCCCGACGTGCTACTACTGCGACGCCGAGCGAGACGACGCGTTCCACACGTTCTTCGTTTGTGCTCGCTTTAGCGAGGAACGCTCCGCAGTGGCCAACGCAGCTGACCACGACATCACCCCCGAAAACATCGTGGGAGTGATGCTGCGGAGCGTAGAACTGTGGGACGCGGTCGCCGCGTTCTCGGCCTCTGTCCTGGTGGCGAAGAGGGTCGATGAGTGTCTACAGGACCCCGTCCAGGTCCTGTAGAATAGAGGAGGCCTGCTGTTTGCGCAGGCGAGCACGCCACGGGCCCAGACCGAAGTAATGCGATGAGCGGATTCCGGTCTGGGCTCTTACGTGGGGTCAGAGGTGGTTTTAGTGGGTAGGCCCTTCGGCATAATTGCTGGAGGGAGAGTCCCACAGTCCCTCCGCAAAATGTTGCGGGGGTCTGCGTAAGGCATTTCCACCTCTGAAAAAAAAAAAAAAAAAGTATTACATATCTAACGTAGATATAGTAATAACGATACTGCCATTATATGTACATTGATCGATGGGAAGGGATCATTATATTACATTATATCTAATGTAGATATAGTAATAACGATACAGTTATTAAGTGTTTATTACATATCTAATGTAGATATAGTACTGACGATAATGTTACAATCTGTGCATTGATCTGTGGGAAGTGATCAATATATTACATTATATCTAAAGAAGATATAGTAATAATGATATCGTTATTAAATATACATTGGTCTGTGGGATTAAATCAGTATATTACATTACATCTGATGTAGATATAGTAGTAATGATATTGTTATTCAATGTACATTGGTCTGTGGGATTAAATCAGTATATTAAATTACATCTGATGTAGATATAGTAATAATGATATTGTTATTAAATGTATATTACATATCTAGAGTAGATATAGTAATAACGATACTGCCATTATATGTACATTGATCTGTGGGATTGTATCAGTATAATAAATTTCATCTGATGTAGATATAGTAATAATGGTATTGTTATTAAATGTACATTGGGCTGTGGGAATAAATCAGTATATTAAATTTCATCTCATGTAGATATAGTAATAATGATATTGTTATTAAATGTACATTGGTCTGTGGGATTAAATCAGTATATTACATTACATCTGATGTAGATATAGTAATAATGATATTGCTATTAAATGTATATTACATATCTAATGTAGATATAGTAATAACGATACTGCCATTACATGTAAATTGATCGGTGGGAAGGTATCATTATATTACATTATATCTAATGTAGATATAGTAATAATGATATTGTTATTAAATGTTCATTGGACTGTGGGATAAAATCAGTATATTAAATTTCATCTCATGTAGATATAGTAATAATGATACTGTTATTATATGTACATTCATCTGTGGGAAGGTATCAGTATATTATATTGTATCTAATGTAGATATAGTGTAAATGATACTGTTATTCAATGTACATTGATCTGTGGGAAGGAATCAGTATATTGCAGTAGATCTAATGTAGATATAGTAATAAAGATACTGTTATTAAGTGTTTATTACATATCTAATGTAGATATGGTATTAACGAAACTGTTATTCAATGTACATTGATCTGTGGGAAGTGATCAGTATATTACATTATATCTAATGAAGATATAGTAATAATGATATTGTTATTAAATGTATATTGCATATCCAATGTAGATATAGTAATAACGATACTGTTATTATATGTACATTGATCTGTGGGAAGGTATCAGTATATTACATTGTATCTAATGTAGATATAGTAATTACGAAACTGTTATTATATGTACATTGATCTGTGGGAAGGTATCAGTATATTACATTATATTTAATGTAGATACAGTAATAACGAAACTGTTATTATATGTACATTGATCTGTGGGATTAAATCAGTATATTAAATTACATCTGATGTAGATATAGTAATAATGGTATTGTTATTAAATGTACAATGGTCGGTGAGACTAAATCAGTATATTACATTACATCTGATGTAGATATAGTAATAATGATATTGTTATTAAATGTATATTACATATCTAACGTAGATATAGTAATAACGAAACTGTTATTATATGTACATTGATCTTTGGGATAAAATCAGTATATTACATTACATCTGATGTAGATATAGTAATAATGATATTGTTATTAAATGTATATTACATATCTAATGTAGATATAGTAATAACGATACTGTTATTATATGTACATTGATCTCTGGGAAGGTATCAGTATATTACATTATATCTAATGTAGATATAGTAATAATGATATTGTTAGCAAAATTACATTTATCTGTGGGAGGTCATCAGTATATTACATTATATCCAATGTAGATATAGTATAAATGATACTGTTATTCAATGTACATTGATCTGTGGGAAGGAATCAGTATATTGCAGTAGATCTAATGTAGATATAGTAATAATGATACTGTTATTAAATGTACATTGGTCTGTGGGAATAAATCAGTATATTACATTACATCTGATGTAGATATAGTAATAATGATACTGTTATTATATGTACATTGATCTGTGGGATTAAATCAGTATATTAAATTACATCTGATGTAGATATAGTAATAATGGTATTGTTATTAAATGTACATTGGTCTGTGGGATTAAAATAGTATATTACATTACATCTGATGTAGATATAGTAATAATGATATTGTTATTAAATGTATATTACATGTCAAATGTAGATATAGTAATAACGAAACTGTTATTATATGTACATTGATCTGTGGGAAGGGATAAGTATATTACATGATATCCAATGTAGATATAGTAATAACGATATTGTTAGCAAAATTACATTGATCTGTGGGAAGGCATCAGTATATTACATTATATCCAATGTAGATATAGTATAAATGATACTGTTATTCAATGTACATTGATCTGTGGGACGGAATCAGTATATTGCAGTAGATCTAATGTAGATATAGTAATAACGGTACTGTTATTACGTGTTTATTACATATCTGATGTAGATATAGTAATGACGATAGTGTTACAATCTGTGCATTGATCTGTGGGAAGTGATCAGTATATTACATTATACATATAATGGCAGCATCGTTATTACTATATCTACGTTAGATGTGTAATATACATTTAATAACAATATCATTATTACAATATCTACATCAGATGTAATGTAATATACTGATTCATTCCCACAGACCAATGTACATTTAATAACAATTTCATTATTACTACATCTTTATTAGATATAATGTAATATACTGATCACTTCCCGCAGATCAATGCACAGATTGTAACATTATCTTCATTACTATATCTACATTAGATACGTAATAAACACTTAATGACAGTGTCGTTATTACTATATCCACATTATATCTACTGCAATATACTGATTTCTTCCCACATATCAATGTACATTGAATAACAGTATAATTTATACTATATCTACATCAGATGAAATTTAATATACTGATTTAATCCCACAGATCAATGTACATATAATAACAGTCTCGTTATTACTATATGTTCTTTAGATATAATGTAATATACTGATACCTTCCCACAGATCAATGTACATATAATAACAGTATCGTTATTGCTATATCTACATTAGATATGTAATATACATTTAATGACAATATCATTATTACTATATCTACATCAGATGAAATTTAATATACTAATTTAATCCCGCAGACCAATGTACATTTAAAAACAATATCATTATTGCTATATCTACATTAGATATAGTGTAATATAATGATAGTTTCCCACCCATCAATGTACATACAGGGTGTTCCGTAACTTGTGTAACTCTCGGAAACGGGGGCTTGCTGTGGTGATTCTGAACAACATTTTCCTTTACCAAAATGTCGTTTGAAGCTTCGTTTTTGAGTTATCAAAGAAAAACACTGGCCAATCAGAGCGCGCGCTAAGCCACGGGAGCGTTGGCTTTCAACGGCGCTCGGTCGTGGTCGTGAACAAATGCATTGGTGTAGCGTAGATATCAAGGGAACAGTGCGATAAATGTTACATCGTCTTAAATGAACAACAATGTGAAATCATTCGTTATTCATGAATAACAAAGACGATGTAACATTTATCGCACTCTTCCCTTGATACCTACGCTGTGCCAATGCATTTGTTCACGACCACGACCGAGCGCCATTGAAAGCCAATGCTCTCGTGGATCAGCGCGCGCCCGGCGCGCGCTCTGATTGGACAGTGTTTTTCTTTAATAACTCAAAAATGAAGCTTCAAACGACATTTTGGTAAAGGAAAATGTTGTTCAGAATCACCCCAGTAACCCCCCGTTTCTGAGAGTTACACAAGTTACGGAACACCCTGTATAATGGCAGTATCGTTATTACCATATCTACATTAGATATGTAATATACATTTAATAACAATATCATTATTACTATATCTACATCAGATGAAATTTAATATACTGATTTAATCCCACAGTCCACTGTACATTTAATAACAATGTCGTTATTACTATATCTACATTAGATATAATGTAATATAATGATCCCTTCCCACCGATCAATTTACATATAATGGCAGTATCATTATTACTATATCTACATTAGATATGTAAGGTACATTTAATAACAATATCATTATTACTATATCTACATCAGATGTAACGTAATATACTGATTTAATCCCACAGACCAATGTACATATGTTACGTCGAGAGCGAGTTACGGCGCGCGACGTACAAAATATAAAAGAAAAAAAAAAAGAAAGAATGAAAATTTATTGAATTAGAAAATTTGATGATTGATACGGATCAGGACGGTATTTTCGCTGCCACCAGTCCCGATCGCGCTCGACGATGTTAGGTCGTTAACGATCGGAACAATTAAAAAGAATCGTTTAATTTTTATAATAAGATTCAGAAGTTGTTGTATTGAGTTCGTCAATGCTCTAGTCCCATACGGGCCCCTCGTGTGAATTCGTGCAGGAAGGTAGACGTATTAATAAGGAAATGTTAGGGGTGTTTGAATGCAAATGATTAAAAATTTAAATATGGGTAAGATGTGTATAATTGTAAGAAAAATAATTACAACAAAAATAGTTATTTTACAATGTGTACGAGCTGTATGAAATATATGAATAGAGAATTAGAAAATAACAGGTTAGAATGAATATTAGATCAATGTAGTTACTTGAAATGAAGCTTTAACAGAAGATTGACAAAACTGTTGACTTTAAAAATTATCGCGATTCGAACTTCGGTGTTTTATCTCATATTAACGATCAGAAAAGGAAACGGTCCCAGTGGGATACTTCCAAGACTAACAGTCTCGTGGGCCGTTTTCGCGCGCGTGTAAACGGAAAATTTTAATAATTATTTTTGTTACCTCGAACTTTGCGCTAAGAACGGTACGATCTAGTGGGATACTTCCACAACTAGCAGTCTCGTAGATCGCCGTTTTGCCCTCACTCGACAGCAGATTCGTCGTGTTAACAAAGATATAGAATGTGCAACTCACCAATTCGATGTAATATAAATATATAATATTGCAATGGGTTTCGTATACGAAAAAGTTGTGGTGATGGTCTAGAAATCTGGAAAATCGAAGAGAGAATGAGAACTGAATGCACACGCACTACGCGTTCGCGTTCGAGCCTTTCGTTACGGTGTTACGGATTACGAAATACGATTGACAGAAAACAATGCGGCGCGGAAAAGGAATATAATTAATTATCGGACGATTTAAAATGAAAGAAAAAAAATAGATAATTGAAAAGTGTGAAAAGATTTTTACGTATCCGTATGAGTCTTTGACACGATAACCGCGAATTGAAACTCTCCCGACACTCTGCCTCGTTACACGGAGGAACTTTGCCGAGCAATCAGATTTCGCGATACCGTAGACAACTCTGTCTCTACGCGGACACGGGCTCCCCGTCACACACCTTGCGATTCTTCGACGAAGAGTGATTTGCCTCAGTCAAGCGATCGTATCTCAGGGTTCGACCCGCGATCATGGGCCCAAAGTGGGGACATCATTTGGCAAATCGGGGTACGTGTCGAAGGGGAGAGCCCGCGCGTATTGGTTTCGTCTAGGCGCGTTTCCCGAGTTCTCATCCCTCCCTGACCTTCCTCTGACTCTGTCTAATAGTTGACCATCTTTCTCTTTTACCCCTACAGCGCTTCATGAATTTAGTGCGTCGCAATTTCTATGTCTTCTAGAATCTTCCAAATGCTTTAATTTAATCTTATTCGCTTTCAATTAATTAACGAAGTCGGTACAAACGAATCTCTGGTGTCGATTAACATTTTATTTATGTCAATTACTATAATATTCGCGTAATAATAGTATTAGGGCTTTTTGATTCATTCGAGGTATTTTTATAATCGATGTTTGTTTTATTACACGCGTTTCCCGGCTTCCGTGACAAAGAGATTGATGTTTTAATTTCAATTAGTTTCGTGAACATTTTATTCGCGTTTTCATAAGTTCACGCATATCGAATAATATACATATATCCGTTAACATGTTCTTGGAATTCGTTCCAGAACATTGCTTGGCAGTTTTTGTTGCCTATTTGTGACAATACGCGTTTATGATCCCCGTCGACCGTTGCCTCGAACGTTCCTAAACGTTCGTCGACGTTTTCAAACTCTCAGTGGTTGTCACGCAAACCTCGCTTTTCATTCCATTCAGATCATTCTATAACATTTCAAACAAATCACTCTCATCCTTTATGACACTCATTCTCCCATGGAAGGAACGGCTGACGCATGCTTTACAGGTATGAGAGGTATCCGCTTGTAAAATGGGGCGAAAATCGCGTTTTCTTTATTCTGCGCAGTTAAGCTGGGATTCCTCCATGTGCGTCGCACTGCTTAACCGCGCGGTGAAGGATGTTTATGATACCTCTCCTTGACCTCAACGGTTTCGAATTTCGGTACATTTTCAAACGTAGTTCCAACGGCAATCGTCCCAAGGAAGATTAGTTTATATTATTTGAAAGAGCCAAATATAGCCTTCTTTGTGTTCCTCGCCTGGGATACTTCCAAGTGCGTCGCACTGCCGAGGCACACAAATTAGGTATACTGGAAAGTAGCTATTGAAATGAAATAAAAGAGTAAAAAGGAAAAGAAAGGTCAATTTAAATCTCAAACTCCTTTCTCGTGTTCTCGTGTGGAATACCTTCACGTGCATACGCACCCGACGAAGAAGCACGAGATCGGAGGAGCGCGAACAGAAACGGAAAATTTAGAAAAATCAGGCCCTTCCTTGCATCCCTCACGTGGAATACTTTCAAGTGCTACGCACCCGATGAGGGACGCAAGGTCGGGTTGGTGAAAATCCAGCCCGGACGTAACAATCCCCCCCCCCTTAGAACCATTGCCGTCCCCGGCGATGTGGGGGTGCATACGCGCGGTGATATACGCATGTTTTCGCGGCGCGCTTGCCCTCCTGTGCTTATGTTAGCCTTGGCTGATACACAGAGTTATAGTAAATGCGAGGTAAGATCTTCGTCGGGCTTGTGCTTGATGATTCGCGCCCAGCTCACCGACTTAGAGGCTCAGCACCGCCGCTTTCCCTCGTTGCGTACGATGTCTGGATACCGCAAGGTGAAGATAGAGGCAAGTGGTCGTGCCTCCGTTGGATCCGTCTCAGCATCAGGAGGGTCGCCAGAAGCTCCTGGTCGAATGTCCCTCGATTTTGGTCAGTCGGACGAGTCCGAGTCCATCCGCAGGGATATGGCTGCGTGTACTGAATCGATTTTTGATTCCACTAAGACCCCTTGTTGCTCCTCTGGATCGCCTGTGTCCTCCAATTCTGGATCGAAGAGATTGGTTGTTCATCAGTTCTGGCAACGGCTAGGTTAGCAGGCGGTACGGAGTTAACTCCAAGGCGGTGACTGAGCGCGTTGGAGAACCCTGGTCCTGATGTAGGGGCCAAGTTCGCTACAAAAGGGGCGCTGTCCTTGCTTCCTCTCTTTAGTGCTCCTGTATGTGGCCATTGCGTAGGTGGTTATATCGTACATGCGCAGAAATGCATAGATAATATTCGCGAAATTAACATGAGGGAAACGAAAAATCATTAACGCTGGTACATTGATTATTCGAGCCGCTCCTGTAAAGAAAATGTACAAAATAAATCGCAATGCATCAGTCGACCCTTCCACGGAGTCTTGGTTGTCCCTTCGTCGAATCATCTGGTTCTAAATTTCGAGCAGAAAGCCGACTGTGCATAGTTTCAAGTCTTTCCTGTCTTCCAGAATTTTAATTTATCTAAATGCCTAGAAAAAAAGTTGCCCATTTTATCCTTTAACACAACGTTATTCTTTGGTGTAATTTCTATTATCTCGTAGGGACCGTGGTACCGTTTGCCAAACTTCCCTACCCTTGGCTCAACCAGGACGTATGCCATGTCCCCAACTTGACCTTTGAATGGATGCGCTCTTGCATCATAATATGATTTCGATTTGATCTTTGCTCGATGTAAGTTACTTCCTGCGATTTCCTGCATTTCGCTCAAACGGTCATTTAAGTCGCGTATATATCCGTCGTAAGTCGGAAGGTCGTCATTTGCAGAAAACGCTGTAGGGCATCGTGCACGCTTTCCATAAATTAATTCGAAAGGTGTAAATTTCGTACCCTCGTGCACGGAAGTATTATATGCAAAAATCGCGAAAGGAACTAACCTGTCCCAATCGTCGAAATTGCCAAGATAGTGGGTAATATAATCTACCAGTACCGCATGGCTACGTTCTAGGGCACCATTAGTTTGAGGTCGATAACCGGAAGTGGTTATGTGTTGAATGCCAAACATTCTCGCCATGGTAGAAAATACTTTGTTCAGGAAACTGGTACCTCTGTCAGATAAAATGACTTTTGGTGTACCGAATTGTAGAATAAGATGAGTTACCAATGCGTGAGCTATGGTATCTGCCCTAATATTAGGCACCGGAACTGCTATACAAAATTTTGTGAGGCTGTCTTGCATTGTGAGGATGTGCCTGTTTCCATCAGGCGTAGTTGGAAGAGGCCCGACAGTGTCTATCGCTACCTTCGCGAACGGTTCTACAGGTGTATCGGTAATAACCATGGGTTCACGCGTTTTATTTCTCGAAATCTTTTGCGTTTGACAACTCGTGCATTGTCGTATGTACTCTTCTATTTGAGCCCGCATATTCGGCCAGTAGAATCTTTCGCGTACTCGTTGATAAGTTTTCGTCACTCCCTTATGTCCGCCTACGAGACTCTCGTGCATTTCCGCGATGATTTCGTTTCGAATTTCGCTGGGTGGTAATTGCACGCGCCCGTAGCAAAGGGTGATCTTCACGTCGGAATCTTTAAAAATCTTTCTTAATATTCCGGGTAACATGTCCTGCGGTAATGCATCGGTAAGATCATCGAATCGCGAAATCCGGAAGGTATTCAAGTTCAATTCGGATAACTTTAATTTGAGCTTCCGTATGGCTGACTCCAATGTCGCGACCGAAGGATTGTCACTAGAGTTCTTCTGTAATACGATGCTAAAAATTTTATTTTTACCACGGTCTGTTACTATTATACTGCCCGGTTTCAATTCCGATTTTCTTAGCGTTTCGAGGTCTATTACGCCGATATCAACGAGCAATTCGCTTACTGGTGCGAGTCGTAAATCGCTACTAAGAAAATGCACGTAATTGTCCCTGTAATAGGTCAAGTTTTCTGAAGCAAAGGTTACTGTTTTTGGAACTTCTATTTTTCGAGGCGGATCCGAGTATAGATCCTCTGAATCCATGAATATATTCGTGGAGGAAGCGTGTGGTAACACGTCGGTTTGCACTAAAGTGTTTTCATCCTGAATCTGAGGGTTCGGTTTTGAGATTGTTTTATTTTGTGGTGTTGATACGGCTATTGGCGGTAAGGATGGAGGAGTAGCAGGTAATTGTGATTGGTGTTGAGGTCTGTATATTATAGTGTCCTGTGTAACGTCCTGCGTCCGTTGCGTTAAGTCGTCTAGGTGTTTACGTAAGTCGTCAACGTCAGTCTCTGCGTCTGAATTTTTAGCGACTTGCGTAGATAGATTTTCTTTGTCGGGTGAAAAGTCAAAGAATTCATGATCGCTATCTGAGTAAGGTGTTTTAAAAAGTTCTTTATCAGAGTCGACATTGGCAAGGTCCGGCTCGAGTCCTGAGGTCGGGGGTACTCCCAGTGCTCTCGGGCATGACCCCAAGCTCGGTAGGACGCTCCTACGACGAACGAAAATCGGTGGTTCGGACGCATCTGAATCGACGTCGGATGTATCACTGTCTGAAGCTACGTCTGTTGAAGTATCTGAAGTAATTGTAATGGCAGGTTTCGGTAATGAGAGAGGTGTAGTGGATGAAGGTTGAGCCATTGGTTTGTCTGAAGATCTGAGCCGAGTTCGAGTGGAGATGGCTTCCGGATCATGAGTAGGTGGAGGTCTCGGTTTTGTTTTTGATCCTAGCGGTCTTCCTACCCTTCGTTTGACAATCGCAGGCTCTAATTCGGAACCGGATGTTTCAGGTGAATCCGTAACCGGTAAAACGACTTTGGGCTTCGTAGCACGACGCGCGTTGTTTGATTTGACAAGCGCATTCGTACGTAAGAATCCCTTAATCGTCTTGATAACCGAAAGCGGTTCACGCTTTCCTATACGAGGAACAACCTGAGGGGATTTTTCCAAGCCAACCGGGCTCGCAGGCTGCTCCTCATCTGAAGAGGAATCTAGCGAGAAATCGTCTGAAGTGTTTAGTTCATCTGCGACAACGGGGTTTCGCGACAGGGCATCAGCGTTAGTATTGAATTTCCCTGGTTTGTGCGCGAAGTCATATTCGTAATCCCGTAATTTCAATCTCCAACGTACTAAACGTTGACCGGGATCCTTAATTGAATTTATCCACCTCAACGGCTCGTGGTCACTCACTAATTTAAATTTCCTACCGTAAAGATACGGTCGAAAATGTAATACCGCGTATAAAACGGCTAAACATTCCTTTTCGGTAGTAAAATAATTCCGTTCCGGTTTAGTTAAAGTGCGAGAAAGGTATGCTACCGGTAAATCATGGCCACCTTTCTCTTGACTCAAAACGGCTCCTATTGCAAAATCTGAAGCGTCTGTGGTTAATGTGAATGGTTTATCAAAATTCGGATATTGTAAAATCGGCGCGCGACACAGTGCTTTTCTTAACGCGGCGAAACTCTTTTTCTGTTCCTTTCCCCAAATAAAAGGTACGTTCTTCTTCAACAGATCGGAAAGAGGTTTTGACTTTTCCGCAAAATTCTCGATGAAGCGTCTATAATAACCCGCCAAGCCTAGGAATTGTCTAATATTTTTCGCGTTCTTTGGCCGCGGAAAATTTTTAACGGCAACGATCTTTTTAGGATCAGGTCGGACTCCACGTTTACTAATAACATGTCCTAAGTACGCGACTTCGGTCTTAAGAAATTCGCACTTATCGGGTTGCAAAGTTAATCCGGCTTCGGCTAGACGTGTGAATAAACGTCGAACTTTCTTTCCGTGTTGTTCTAAATTTTTCGCATAAACGACTATATCGTCCAAGTATACGAAAACCTCGATACCTTGTAACCCGCGCAAAACCTGGTCCATAAGCCGTTGGAATGTGGCTGGCGCGTTTTTCAAACCTTCGGGCATACGAATGTATTCGTAATGCCCATTTGGTGTACTGAAGGCTGTTTTATGGCGATCCTTGGGATCCATTTCGATCTGCTGAAACCCGCTAGCTAAATCGAAAACAGAAAAGTACTGTGCGTCTCCGATGTGATCTAATATTTCTGTAATGTTCGGTAAAGGATATGCGTCACCTATTGTCTTCTCATTTAGTTTACGAAAATCTATTACCATTCTCCAACGTGGGTTTCCCTTCGAATCTGGTTTCTTGGGTACTATCCACAGAGGAGAGTTGTAGGGTGAATTTGAAGGAGTAATAATGTCGTTTGATAATTTAGTCAGGATCTGTCGTTCTATTTCTTGTTTGTGTATAGGCGGGAATCTGTATTGTCGAGTGTTTAGTGGTATGTCGTCTATTGTCGGTATATTATGTTTTATGTAGTTAGTAGCCTGTAATTTATCGGATGGAAGATGAAAACGTTCAGGAAATTCCTCAACTAGCATTTCTACATGCTCGCGCTCTTCATCGTTTAAATGGTCTAGACGCAGTTTACTTAAAATTTCGGTAACTCTATCAGTCGCTACATTAGGTTTGCTATCGGTATCGGAATCGTCTTGTTCTTCCGGAAAGCAATGATAATCGAAAGGTATCAGTTCCTGTGCAGGTACTGTAAGTTCAAGGTCTTGGTTGAGCGAGTTTATTGCTAATACATGGCACACGCCCTGGTTGTTAACCGAAACAGCAGCTTCGCCGACATACAGGCCGTCAATTGTCGTTAAACGCGGCAAATAACCTTCTTTTAATTTATCATTAACGACATCGATCGCGATAGGTTGTCTTGTACGAGCCTTTATAAGATATGTACGCGGTTCTAGTTTACGCCTTTCGCGATAATCTAGTGAACGTTGATCGACGAATCTAATTGGACGAACCGGGTCTGTGCTCGTGACTAATGTATTGTTCGCGAACGAAATTTCGGCTTGCTCCTGGCGAAGATATTCCTGCCCTAAGATTCCGTTAGTGTTTAGTGGAAAATCTGAGCGTATAACGTGAAAACGAACTGGTTTTCCCTGTAAATGGATTGTCGCGGTCCCGATTGTTCTGTCTTTTTGTGGGGTAATTCCCGTTATTATCGTAGCCTCATGCGTAGCTATTGGAACGTTGATAAGCAACGTATCTAATTTTATCAGATTGATTTCTGCACCGGTATCTATCAAGAAATGCGCCTCTTTCGTTCGAAAATCTTTAGATGACAATTTTACTATCGGAGTGTCGCGTTTCGTTTCTATTGCGAGTACGGTCTCTACTGGAATTTCACCTGTGGACGACGCTCCGGAGATTGACGGCTCGTCGTCGCGTCGGTACGACGAGTCGTGTTCAAGTTTAAAGACCCTCTTACTTCCGGTGACGGTGACCTTCGGCCCGATGGTCCGGCCGTCGGCTCGCGCGGAGGTGGTGTACGCGGTCTCGAATCACGCATTCCTACAGGTGAATTTTCTCGTCTATCGTCTGCTTGCATGCTCGATCTCGTATGCATGCGCTGAGGATGCGCGCAACACGGGCACGTTCGTTCCTCTGCGGTCAACTCTCTCCTGTGCAATATCCGAACAGGACTCGGTGTTCTATCTCGCGAATACGAGATGTTACGCGACGTTTCCGGCGCTCGTATCGGCGAGCTGTATCTAGGATACGCGTAGCTTCGATTTCTATCCGGGCCGTCATAGTAACGAGATCGGTAATCATAATCATCACTACGTTCATGGGATGGACGGTAGTAATCATACAATGTGGACGGTCCATCTTTTAAGCGCGTTTCTTCTCTTAAAGCGATATCTAGCGCGTCTACTAACCTTTTCGGGTCTCGCGCTCGCGCGGCTCGGCCTATTTCGTCCGGTAATCCGCGAAGAAATGCATTAAGTGCGGTAGCCGTTACGGGTTCCATAATATCAGCTGCTCGGCCTTTATATTCGATCTTAATAAAATCTTCTATCCCGACCAATAAAGCTCGAATACGGTCGTAGAACGCGTAGACGGATTCGTCTCGATACATACGAACGGTGGCGATTTTAAAGTAGTAATCGTTGTACGTTCTATCCGATGTAAAACGACGTTTTAAGTGTTTCACCAGTTCTGAAACGGTCTCGAATTTTAATCCGTGGACGCTATCGCGAGCTTCTCCTCTTAATTTAGAGACTACAAGTCGTACAAAACCACGCATTGCTGATATCGGGAGACTTTCCGCGTTAAATTCTACTTCAGCAAGAAAATCCCTTAATCGGATATTTTTCCCGTCAAAAACCGGCACATGTTGAACGGCCTGCTGAACGGCGAAACTTTCTATTACCGAAGCTGTGAAAATTGACTCGTTACCCTCCCCGGTATTAGTTCCTTCTAATAAACTAGAAATACCCGTACTTCTACTAGGACCTGCAATAGCCGTGCTTTTGGCAGGGCCCACCTCTTTAGAATTCGGCATTTTTGTAAAAATATATCAGAAAAATATACAAAAGAAATATACACAAAAATATTTATATGAAAATAACACAAAAATCAATATGACATATAATATTCAATTTACGTGATAACTGCTCACTAATCAGACGAATATATAGTTAATAAATATAATTAATGATAAATCGACAAAAATTGAGTTGATAAATCCAAAAATCAGTAATTTTGAAAATGAATCTCTAACAGAAAACACCAAGTAGAAAAGCAGAAACAGAAAAATAGATAAATAAATAAATAAATAAATATAAATAAATATAAATAAATAGATAAATGTGACAAAATACGGTTAATCAGAAATATTAGTATCGGATCAGATTCAATTATAAATTCAATAATGAGCAATTATCACACATAACACACATAAATAAAATACACAATATATAAATTGTAACACACAAAATATAACACCGTAAATATATAAATTTATAGGCTCAATGCGTAGTGAAGTGTGGCAAAAGGGGTATCTATATCAGTTTTCCCGTAATTACCGCACTCGAAGTTCGAATCAGTCAGAAATAACTTTGAAAAATATTGACACTTTGAAAATTCAAACACCTAATTGCACAAATTCCAACGAACGAGCATTGAAAAGTATCCCACCGCTGCCACCAAAAATTTTGTTACGTCGAGAGCGAGTTACGGCGCGCGACGTACAAAATATAAAAGGAAAAAAAAAAAAAGAATGAATGAAAATTTATTGAATTAGAAAATTTGATGATTGATACGGATCAGGACGGTATTTTCGCTGCCACCAGTCCCGATCGCGCTCGACGATGTTAGGTCGTTAACGATCGGAACAATTAAAAAGAATCGTTTAATTTTATAATAAGATTCAGAAGTTGTTGTATTGAGTTCGTCAATGCTCTAGTCCCATACGGGCCCCTCGTGTGAATTCGTGCAGGAAGGTAGACGTATTAATAAGGAAATGTTAGGGGTGTTTGAATGCAAATGATTAAAAATTTAAATATGGGTAAGATGTGTATAATTGTAAGAAAAATAATTACAACAAAAATAGTTATTTTACAATGTGTACGAGCTGTATGAAATATATGAATAGAGAATTAGAAAATAACAGGTTAGAATGAATATTAGATCAATGTAGTTACTTGAAATGAAGCTTTAACAGAAGATTGACAAAACTGTTGACTTTAAAAATTATCGCGATTCGAACTTCGGTGTTTTATCTCATATTGACGATCAGAAAAGGAAACGGTCCCAGTGGGATACTTCCAAGACTAACAGTCTCGTGGGCCGTTTTCGCGCGCGTGTAAACGGAAAATTTTAATAATTACTTTTGTTACCTCGAACTTTGCGCTAAGAACGGTACGATCCAGTGGGATACTTCCACAACTAGCAGTCTCGTAGATCGCCGTTTTGCCCTCACTCGACAGCAGATTCGTCGTGTTAACAAAGATATAGAATGTGCAACTCACCAATTCGATGTAATATAAATATATAATATTGCAATGGGTTTCGTATACGAAAAAGCTGTGGTGATGGTCTAGAAATCTGGAAAATCGAAGAGAGAATGAGAACTGAATGCACACGCACTACGCGTTCGCGTTCGAGCCTTTCGTTACGGTGTTACGGATTACGAAATACGATTGACAGAAAACAATGCGGCGCGGAAAAGGAATATAATTAATTATCGGACGATTTAAAATGAAAGAAAAAAAATAGATAATTGAAAAGTGTGAAAAGATTTTACGTATCCGTATGAGTCTTTGACACGATAACCGCGAATTGAAACTCTCCCGACACTCTGCCTCGTTACACGGAGGAACTTTGCCGAGCAATCAGATTTCGCGATACCGTAGACAACTCTGTCTCTACGCGGACACGGGCTCCCCGTCACACACCTTGCGATTCTTCGACGAAGAGTGATTTGCCTCAGTCAAGCGATCGTATCTCAGGGTTCGACCCGCGATCATGGGCCCAAAGTGGGGACATCATTTGGCAAATCGGGGTACGTGTCGAAGGGGAGAGCCCGCGCGTATTGGTTTCGTCTAGGCGCGTTTCCCGAGTTCTCATCCCTCCCTGACCTTCCTCTGACTCTGTCTAATAGTTGACCATCTCTCTCTTTTACCCCTACAGCGCTTCATGAATTTAGTGCGTCGCAATTTCTATGTCTTCTAGAATCTTCCAAATGCTTTAATTTAATCTTATTCGCTTTCAATTAATTAACGAAGTCGGTACAAACGAATCTCTGGTGTCGATTAACATTTTATTTATGTCAATTACTATAATATTCGCGTAATAATAGTATTAGGGCTTTTTGATTCATTCGAGGTATTTTTATAATCGATGTTTGTTTTATTACACGCGTTTCCCGGCTTCCGTGACAAAGAGATTGATGTTTTAATTTCAATTAGTTTCGTGAACATTTTATTCGCGTTTTCATAAGTTCACGCATATCGAATAATATACATATATCCGTTAACATGTTCTTGGAATTCGTTCCAGAACATTGCTTGGCAGTTTTTGTTGCCTATTTGTGACAATACGCGTTTACGATCCCCGTCGACCGTTGTCTCGAACGTTCCTAAACGTTCGTCGACGTTTTCAAACTCTCAGTGGTTGTCACGCAAACCTCGCTTTTCATTCCATTCAGATCATTCTATAACATTTCAAACAAATCACTCTCATCCTTTATGACACTCATTCTCCCATGGAAGGAACGGCTGACGCATGCTTTACAGGTATGAGAGGTATCCGCTTGTAAAATGGGGCGAAAATCGCGTTTTCTTTATTCTGCGCAGTTAAGCTGGGATTCCTCCATGTGCGTCGCACTGCTTAACCGCGCGGTGAAGGATGTTTATGATACCTCTCCTTGACCTCAACGGTTTCGAATTTCGGTACATTTTCAAACGTAGTTCCAACGGCAATCGTCCCAAGGAAGATTAGTTTATATTATTTGAAAGAGCCAAATATAGCCTTCTTTGTGTTCCTCGCCTGGGATACTTCCAAGTGCGTCGCACTGCCGAGGCACACAAATTAGGTATACTGGAAAGTAGCTATTGAAATGAAATAAAAGAGTAAAAAGGAAAAGAAAGGTCAATTTAAATCTCAAACTCCTTTCTCGTGTTCTCGTGTGGAATACCTTCACGTGCATACGCACCCGACGAAGAAGCACGAGATCGGAGGAGCGCGAACAGAAACGGAAAATTTAGAAAAATCAGGCCCTTCCTTGCATCCCTCACGTGGAATACTTTCAAGTGCTACGCACCCGATGAGGAACGCAAGGTCGGGTTGGTGAAAATCCAGCCCGGACGTAACAATACCATTATTACTATATCTACATCAGATGTAATTTAATATACTGATTTAATCCCACAGACCAATGTACATTTAATAACAATACCATTATTACTATATCTACATCAGATGTAATTTAATATACTGATTTAATCCCACAGATCAATGTACATATAATAACAGTTTCGTTATTACTATATCTTCTTTAGATATAATGTAATATACTGATACCTTCCCACAGATCAATGTACATTGAATAACAGTATCATTATTACTATATCTACATTAGATATAATGTAATATACTGATCCCTTCCTACAGATCAATGTACATGTAATAACAGTTTCGTTATTACTATATCTACATTAGATATGTAATATACATTTAATAACAATATCATTATTACTATATCTACATCAGATGAAATTTAATATACTGATTTAATCCCACAGACCAATGTACATTTAATAACAATTCCATTATTACTATATCTACATCAGATGTAATTTAATATACTGATTTAATCCCACAGACCAATGTACATTTAATAAGAATATCATTATTACTATATCTTCTTTAGATATAATGCAATATACTGATCACTTCCCACAGATCAATGCACAGATTGTAACATTATCGTCATTACTATATCTACATTTGATATGTAATAACACTTAATAACGGTATCGTTATTACTATATCTGCATTAGATCTACTGCTATATACTGATTCCTTCCCACAGATCAATGTACATTTAATAACAGTATCATTTATACTATATCTACATTGGATATAATGTAATATACTGATGCCTTCCCACAGATCAATGTACATATAATAACAGTTTCGTTATTACTATATCTACATTAGATATGTAATATACATTTAATAACAATATCATTATCACTATATCTACATCAGATGAAATTTAATATACTGATTTAATCCCACAGTCCAATGTACATTTAATAACAATATCATTATTGCTATATCTAGATCAGATGAAATGTAATATACTGATTTAATCCCACAGACGAATGTACATTTAATAACAATATCATTATTACTATCTCCTCATTAGATATAATGTAATATACTGACCACTTCCCACAGATCAATGCACAGATTGTAACATTATCGGTGGGAAGGGATCATTATATTACATTATATCTAATGTAGATATAGTAATAAGGTTACTGTTATTAAGTGTTTATTACATATCTAATGTAGATATAGTAATGACGATAATGTTACAATCTGTGCATCGATCTGTGGGAAGTGATCAGTATATTACATTATATCTAAAGAAGATATAGTAATAATGATATTGTTATTAAATGTAGATTGGTCTGTGGGATTAAATCAGTATATTACATTACATCTGATGTAGATATAGTAATAATGATACTGTTACTCAATGTACATTGGTCTGTGGGATTAAATCAATATATTAAATTACATCTGATGTAGATATAGTAATAATGGTATTGTTATTAAATGTACATTGATCTGTGGGACTAAATCAGTATATTACATTACATCTGATGTAGATATAGTAATAATGATATTGTTATTAAATGTATATTATATATCTAATGTAGATATAGTAATAACGATATTGTTACCAAAATTACATTGATCTGTGGGAAGGGATCAGTATATTACATTATATCCAATGTAGATATAGTATAAATGATACTGGTATTCAATGTACATTGATCTGTGGGAAGGAATCAGTATATTGCAGTAGATCTGATGTAGATATAGTAATAACGATACTGTTATGAAGTGTTTATTACATATCTAATGTAGATATAGTAATGACGATACTGCCATTATATGTACATTGATCGGTGGGACGTGATCATTATATTACATTATATCTAATGTAGATATAGTAATAACTATATTGTTATTAAATGTACATTGGTCTGCGGGATTAAATCAGTATATTACATTACATCTAATGTAGATATAGTAATAATGATATTGTTATTAAATGTATATTACATATCTAATGTAGATATAGTAATAATGATATTGTTATTAAAAGTACATTGGACTGTGGGATTAAATCAGTATATTAAATTTCATCTGATGTAGATATAGTAATAATGATATTGTTATTTCATGTACATTGGTCTGTGGGATTAAATCAGTATATTAAATTACATCTGATGCAGATATAGTAATAATGGTATTGTTATTATATGTACATTGATCTGTGGGATTAAATCAGTATATTACATTACATCTGATGTAGATATAGTAATAATGATATTGTTATTAAATGTATATTACATATCTAATGTAGATATAGTAATAACAATACTGTTATTATATGTACATTGATCTGTGGGAAGGTATCAGTATATTACATTATATCCAATGTAGATATAGTAGTAACGAAACTGTTATTACATGTACATTGATCTGTGGGAAGGGATAAGTATATTACATTATATCTAATGTAGATATAGTAATAACGATATTGTTACCAAAATTACATTGATCTGTGGGAAGGGATCAGTATATTACATTATATCCAATGTAGATATAGCCTAAATGATACTGTTATTCAATCTACATTGATCTGTGGGAAGGAATCAGTATATTACTTTATATGTAATGAAGATATAGTAATAATGATATTGTTATTAAATGTACCTTGGTCTCTGGGATTAAATCAGTATATTAAATTTCATCTGATGTAGATATAGTAATAATGGTATTGTTATTAAATGTACATTGGTCTGTGGGATTAAATCAGTATATTAAATTTCATCTGATGTAGATATAGTAATAATGATATTGTTATTAAATGTATATTACATATCTAATGTAGATATAGTAATAATGATATTGTTATTAAATGTACATTGGACTGTGGGATTAAATCAGTATATTAAATTACATCTGATGTAGATATAGTAATAATGGTATTGTTATTAAATGTACATTGGTCTGTGGGATTAAATCAGTCTATTAAATTTCATCTGATGTAGATATAGTAATAATGATATTGTTACCAAAACTACATTGATCTGTGGGAAGGGATCAGTATATTACATTATATCCAATGTAGATATGGTATAAATGATACTGTTATTCAATGTACATTGATCTGTGGGAAGGAACCAGTATATTGCAGTAGATCTAATGTAGAGATAGTAATAACGATAATGTCATTAAGTGTTTATTACGTATCTAATGTAGATATAGTAATGACGATAATGTTACAATCTGTGCATTGATCTGTGGGAAGTGATCAGTATATTACATTATATCATATGAAGATATAGTAATAATGATATTGTTATTAAATGTACATTGGTCTGTGGGATCAAATCAGTATATTAAATTACATCTGATGTAGATATAGTAATAATGATATTGTTACCAAACTTACATTGATCTGTGGGAAGGGATAAGTATATTTCATTATATCTAATGTAGATATAGTAATAACGAAACTGTTATTATATGTACATTGATCTGTGGGAAGGGATAAGTATATTACATTATATCTAATGTAGATATAGTCATAATGATATTGTTACCAACATAACATTGGTCTGTGGGATTAAATCAGTATTTTAAATTACATCTGATGTAGATATAGTAATAATGATATTGTTATTAAATGTACATTGGTCTGTGGGATTAAATCAGTATATTAAATTTCATCTGATGTAGATATAGTAATAATGATATTGTTGTTAAATGTATATTACATATCCAATGTAGATATAGTATAAATGATACTGTTAATCAATGTACATTGATCTGTGGGAAGGAAACAGTATATTGCAGTAGATCTAATGTAAATATAGTAATAAAGATACTGTTATTAAGTGTTTATTACATATCTAATGTAGATATAGTAATGACGATAATGTTACAATCTGTGCATCGATCTGTGGGAAGTGATCAGTATATTACATTATATCTAAAGAAGATATAGTAATAATGATATTGTTATTAAATGTAGATTGGTCTGTGGGATTAAATCAGTATATTAAATTTCATCTGATGTAGATGTTGTAATAATGATACTGTTACTCAATGTACATTGGTCTGCGGGATTAAATCAATATATTAAATTACATCTGATGTAGATATAGTAATAATGGTATTGTTATTAAATGTACATTGTTCTGTGGGAATAAATCAGTATATTACATTACATCTGATGTAGATATAGTAATAATGATATTGTTATTCAATGTACATTTGTCTGTGGGATTAAATCAGTATATTAAATTACATCTGATGCACATATAGTAATAATGGTATTGTTATTAAATGTACATTGATCTGTGGGATTAAATCAGTATATTACATTACATCTGATGTAGATATAGTAATAATGATATTGGTATTAAATGTATATTACATATCTAATGTAGATATAGTAATAACAATACTGTTATTATATGTACATTGATCTGTGGGAAGGTATCAGTATATTACATTATATCCAATGTAGATATAGTAATAACGAAACTGTTATTACATGTACATTGATCTGTGGGAAGGGATAAGTATATTACATTATATCTAATGTAGATATAGTAATAACGATATTGTTACCAAAATTACATTGATCTGTGGGAAGGGATCAGTATATTACATTATATCCAATGTAGATATAGTATAAGTGATACTGTTATTCAATCTACATTGATCTGTGGGAAGGAATCAGTATATTACTTTATATGTAATGAAGATATAGTAATAATGATATTGTTATTAAATGTACCTTGGTCTGTGGGATTAAATCAGTATATTAAATTTCATCTGATGTAGATGTAGTAATAATGATATTGTTACCAAAACTACATTGATCTGTGGGAAGGGATCAGTATATTACATTATATCCAATGTAGATATGGTATAAATGATACTGTTATTCAATGTACATTGATCTGTGGGAAGGAACCAGTATATTGCAGTAGATCTAATGTAGAGATAGTAATAACGATAATGTCATTAAGTGTTTTTTACGTATCTAATGTAGATATAGTAATGACGATAATGTTACAATCAGTGCATTGGTCTGTGGGAAGTGATCAGTATATTACATTATGTCTAATGAAAATGTAGTAATAATGATATTGTTATTAAATGTACATTGGTCTGTGGGATTAAATCAGTATATTACATTACATCTGATGTAGATATAGTAATAATGATATTGTTATTAAATGTACATTGATCTGTGGGAAGGGATAAGTATATTACATTATATCTAATGTATATATAGTAATAATGATATTGTTAATAAATGTATATTACATATCTAATGTAGATATAGTAATAACGATACTGTTATTACATGTACATTGATCTGTGGGAAGGTATCAGTATATTACATTATATCTAATGTAGATATAGTAATAACGAAACTGTTATTATATGTACATTGATCTGTGGGATTAAACCAGTATATTAAATTACATCTGATGTAGATATAGTAATAATGGTATTGTTATTTAATAACAATATCATTATTACTATATCTACATTATATATAATGTAATATAATGATCCCTTCCCACCGATCAATGTACA
>NW_025791084.1:0-93355 GCF_907164935.1 Osmia bicornis bicornis
AATATGTACTTCTGTACTTTTATTATTATATTCACTGAATACGAATCCGGAAACTATTTTTCACCAGTGACTAAAATTTTTCATTATTTTAATTGCGAAATATATAATAAAATATTATCAACTACGTATGTTTAAACATTGATAAAAATGATAAAAATGACATTCGAAATGTAGCAGTACTCAAATAAATTTTTTTAAATTAAAGTTGTAGAAGAAATTCTAATTATATGCATGTGCGATTTCATACAAGTTTACTGTCGACTAGTATAAATTAATAAAATTATTCGTTTGTTCCCCCATTTAATTTCGTTCATTGTTTAACACCCGAACAACGTTTCTAATAGCAATAAATGGTTCCTACATTCTTATTCAGCGCATTCAACCGTTAGAAAGCAATATTGAATATTGTAACGTCGCGAAGTTCTCCCTCTCACTGAGTTCTCCGCGTACCTTTCTGTATGATTTAATCTAAGTTGTTAGTTAGGTAGAGGTTCTTACTTACCTTTCGCGGGCGAGGATACCTGTAGTGGCGAGTCGTCCTGGCGATTGGAGACAGTAGGGTAGATGTTCGAGTCAAGGATCACACACTTTCGATCACAACAAATGTTTATGGGGTTAAATACAATCCTTAACTTGCGCGCTCTTTACAGATGACGATTTGCTCTGTCGGGTCTCTGAGTCCCGTAGCAGAGTCGTACTTTGTGGATTTCTGTACGCGTATTTGAATTGAATCCCGGATTCGCGTTAAACGGACTGGCCGATTCTGAATGAATTTTACGGAAGTGATCCGGTTATACACTATAATTGATCTGTGACTATACTATAATTGATTGTGAACTGTTCCTGCACAAAATTTGATCTGATACGAGTTCTGTACTATAGTTGGTCTGTACTGTTTCTGTAGTATAATTTGTCTGAAACGCGGGCGGTTTGGTCTCGTTATTATATATTGATTAATGAGGTCGACTTTTGATTTGGCAATTCGGGTGACCCCCTCGTTCGGATCGTCAGCGTTCTCGCCGTACGACGAACCCGGCTGAGGTTGCTCACTCAGAATTTTTTGCGGAGCGATGAATTTGGATGGTGCAATAGAAGTTCAAAGAATTTGTATCGCGAAATGTAAGTTTAAAGAACTGTATAGCGAAATATAAGTTTAAAGAAATTTGGGTGGCGAAATAGCGGCTTAAAGAGTTTGGGGTGGCGAAATAGGAAATTTA
This sequence comes from Osmia bicornis bicornis, assembly GCF_907164935.1. NCBI lineage: Eukaryota > Metazoa > Arthropoda > Insecta > Hymenoptera > Megachilidae > Osmia > Osmia bicornis. The sequence continues at coordinate 1,218 of NW_025791084.1, forward strand.
AAGAATGCGTCACAGGACGTGACAATATGAACATGTTAAATAGAAAATAAGGGTTTTATTGATAATGATAATAAAAAAAAGGAAATATCTATTCATATTTGTTAACATATTTGTATTACTTTTTTATTTATTATAATAATTGTAATAAAAATTTGTTAACAATTCAAAATCTAAAGTTAAATAATGAAAATAATAAGTTATTCTTTGATGTAATAAAAACTAGTTTTTGTTCAAAGTGACTATAATAATACACCAACTAAAGAACCGTACCACCAGCCATTAAGAAATATTAATATATATTATTATATACAACGTAGACAGAAATGAAACATTGCACGTTTCGTACTTACCACTTGTTCGAATCGCTGTTCGTATGAAACTGAGCAGGAATCTCTGACTTCCAAAGGGAGAGAGTTGGTGGGGCACATTCCAGGATCGCACAAATTATTCTCTATGTTTACATTCCTGTTGGTATGTGCGTAGTAGTTTATATTGAACGTAAATATTCATAAATATTCTATTCGCCACAAATGCGCAAAAACCAAACGGCGTATAGTCAATGATAGAAATATTCATACCCTCTTAATGTAGCCATGAAATGTAGAAAGTATAAGTACAGTAAGTGTAATAAATAAAAAGTGTCTAGTGAACGTTTAAAACAGAATACATACCTCATTAAAATTGGACCAAATAACTGGAGGTTTTTTTAATGAGAAGATACAAATTTATTTATTCTGATACGTGCTTTTGTCGTTTAAAAAAATTACAATTTGTTGAAATGGTGAAAAAATTGATTTCTACTATTTTCTTTCGCGATTTCAACAAATTCCAATTTTTTAAAACGACAAAAGCACATATCTTAGTAAATGAATGTGTATAACTTTACAAAAACCACAAGTCATTTGATCGATTTGAATGAGGTAATCTGTTTCAAGCGGTAACCGAACCTGTTTTATTACACTCAGTATACACCTGTCGAAATACGAATTTTTCGATCCAACGCAATCTGTTGCAATGTACTTTAAAAAGTTGAATATTAATCAGTTCGAAGAATAATGTATAATTATAAATTATACACTGAGGCATTAAACAATCTTCATTTGAACCCAATGAAGAATTATTGGCAATATTGAAAAATGTAATGTACATAAAAACAAAAACCTGTAAACAAAATAAAATAATTTTTCACAAAAAAAACATCCGACTTCGAAATGCACTAAAAAGTATAAAATAATTTCTATTTCATTTATACCAATATTCCATAGCTATTAATAATATCTACTTAATCGTTAAATAGGATACCAATTACATTTAAAAGTTTTCTGAGGCGGCGCAAAATTAAAAACTTTTCCTCTAACTAGGAAGATCCTAACTCCGGCGTCGGCAACCTATGATAAATCACCTATTTGATAGTTTCAAGTAAACAATATTCAATGGGAATCAACAAACCCATTGCAGTTCACGAGTGACCGCACTTAACTCGCGCAGCTAGTGGCCTACTGAAGTCTAGGGAGATTTTATAGTGCGTGTGATTCCCCTTTACAGCGTGCTTCTTGCTATGCGTTCACATCATTTTTTTTGCGACAAATAATAGAAATTTCATTGTATCGTGATACTTTACAATATCATCACCGGTTATCAGTTATCGTACGTCATATATTTCTGCCCACCATTTATATGTTTGCAAAGTATAATAAGAAGCAAGCTGTAGAGGGGAATAACACACGTTATTAAAAATCTCTCTAGACCTAGTGAGCGGCGCGAGTTAAGTATGATCTCTTGTGAACTGCAGTATAGTGCATGTACATCAGGACTGCTGCCAATTTCTCATATAATCGTTACAATTACAAATGTTTTCAGCCGGACCTATAATTTTTCTCTTACGACTTATTAATTACCAAGTTTGCCATACCGTAATCAAATCGTTATTGGCAGCATCGTTTGTTCGGGTATTTTTAATTTTGCGCCGCCTCCGAAAACTTTGAAATGTAATTGGTATCCTATTTAACGATTAAGTAGATATTATTAATAGCTATGGAATATTGGTATAAATGAAATAGAAATTATTTTATACTTTTAGTGCATTTCGAAGTCGGATGTTTTTTTTGTTAAAAATTATTTTATTTCACACTTTTAGTGGAACCAGTAGTATTTGTAGGATAGTGTAACGTGATTTTAGATTTCTGTTGCTTAGCTAATAACCATAAACCGAAAAAAAAAATTGACCGAATTTAAGTTGTTAATAAACAACAAATTTCGTAAATTTTTGCAAGTGAGATCATCGCGGATAAACCTCCTACTAAATGTGAAAGGTTCCATCGCTATCGGTACATTCCCTACGCATAAACGCCGGAAGATATAATGAGGTATTACGTTTCTTGCGACAGAAGTCGTTAGGAATGAAAAAATACAACAATTTTTTTGCAGGACCAATTAGAATATATACTCTACAAGATGCAAAAGGTTTTGTTCCGATTGGTCCATCCGTCTCGGCGTAATCGGTGAAAAATGTAAATCAAGCATTACGTTCTTGCAAAAAAATCGTTAGGAATGAAAAAATGCAAAATGCCTTTCTGACGGGACCAAGTGCGAGATATACTTTACAAGATGCAAGGAGTTTCGTTCCGATTGGTCTATCCGTCTCGGAGTAATCGGCGAACGTACGGCGCACGTACATGAAATAGTACGCTTTTCTGCAATAAAAAGCGTTCGGAGTGAAAAAATGTAAACTGTTTTTATAACGGGACCAATCGGGAGGCATACTCTACCAGATGCAAGAGGTTTCGTTCCGATTGGTCCATCCGTCTCGGCGTAATCGGTGAGACATACATAAAAAAAAAAAAAAAAAAAATATACACATCGAATTGAGTATCCTCCTCCTTTCGAAGTCGGATAAAAAAAAAATGAGCTTCGTGAAGCAAATAAGAGAACGTGAGATATAAAATCATAACAATATGAATATACGAATCAGTGCAAGATGCATAAAACGACGCGTGGAAATGTAATTGAATATTAAGTATGCAAATTTTAATTAAATTGCAAGTATTTGTAAATTTATGTTACATTAGATCCATTTAACATTGCCGTGAGTTTTGTACGAATATCGCATTGCTTTATTTTCCACTTATCGCACAATGTAACGAAATTCTACTATAAGTTTGCCTATTATTTGCGATCGTCCTCACAATACAAATAAACATAGCTACAGCCCATAGACAGATCGCGTAGTCAGTTGAAACGAAAAACCTGGCACCGTTAGGTGTTCAATTGATTGATACCTGTTGTAATAATTAATTGAATATTTTGAAAAAGTGCGGCAAAGGTAGTCGTTTTAAATTTCTATTATATTTTTTATAAAATCCAAAACCAACCGCGTCTGCTTTGGAGCGACCGAATACTGTTTGTAAGAATAATAAACAACAAACCAACCGCGTCTGCGTGAGCGACCAATAATTGTTTTATAAAACAAACCACCGCGTCTGCTTGGAGCGACCATAATTGTTTGTAAAAATTAAACAACCGCGTCTGCTTGGAGCGACCCATAATTGTTTGTTAATATTAAAATAAAACAACCGCGTCTGCTTGGAACGACCAATAATTTTTGTTTATAATATAATAAAAAACAAACCAACCACGTTTGCTTGAAGCGATGGGTAGACCTACAAAACATGCATCCGTATGAGGAAGTATCGTGGCGAATGAATCAAACGACGCCACGCAATTACGTCTGTACAAAAAGTGCAAAAGAAATACAGAGAACGATGTCATGAAACTATTAACGAACGCCATTTGAGATTATCTGCAATGCGAAAATATATGCGTTCAAAATTATTGGCGTGAAACGATAGAGGAGAAGATACGATCGCCTAACCATAATTTATAATCGTTTAAAGAACGAATCTGTCGAAGAACGATCACGTAGATTGCGATTAATCCATAGATGCTTAGCGAACGAATCTGCTAAGAAACAATTACGTAGGCTGAGATTAATCCACAGACGCTTAGCGAACGAAACTGCTGAGGAACGATCACGTAGATTGAGATTAATCCACAGACGCTTAGCGAACGAAACTGCTGAGGAACGATCACGTAGATTGAGATTAATCCATAGACGCTTAGCGAACGAATCTGCTGAGAAACGATCACGTAGGCTGTGATTAATCCATAGACGCTTAGCGAACGAATCTGCTGAGGAACGATCACGTAGATTGAGATTAATCCACAAACGTTTAGCGAACGAATCTGCTGAGGAACGATCACGTAGATTGAAATTAATCCACAGAGCGTTTAGCAAACGAATCTGCTGAGAAACGATCGCGTAGGCTGAGATTAATCCACAGGCGTTTATGCAATCAATGTATTGAAGAACGTTCACATCGTCTAATGCTCATAAAAAATCGTAATCGTGAAGTATTGTTAAGGGAAAATACCGGAACAAAAATACACGTTAAGAAATATGCGCGAAGTAGCTAAAAACCGACGGAAAGAACGTTTCCTCCAGGAAGACTACTTTGGAATCGGCTATTATATTTTTGCTGATGTACCGTGTGCAGTGTGTTGCAAGACTTTATATCCGCAACAACGTTACACTTTACACACGCAGCCTGTGTCTGGTCCTAATTCCTGGAAATCTAATGGAATCAGAGGAGATAACAACATGTTCTCGTTTCTAAATCATCTTAAAAAACACAAAGTTCCATCACAGGCATTTTGGAATAAAATGGAACTAATGTCTGTACCTCAGGAAATAGCAGATTTATCGGAAATCGAGAAACAAATGTTGTGCAGAATAGTGCTGTTTCTTAAAATTATGAAAATTCAGAATCGCTTCAGTCAGGATTGGTGCAAAGGTCAGGTAGTCCTATTTGCTCGCGATGTGTTCGAAGTAGCCGAGCAACTTCCAGTCCAATTAAACCAAACCGGTATAATGAATTGTAGTTGAAAGTTACGAAAATTGGAGCGACAGCGACAATTAAAAATTGATGTCGGAAAGCTTCGGGTAGCCTTACAATGGCTATAACAAAATAATGCTTGTACAAAGACGTACAACCATGTTTTTTCAAACATTACCAGTAATATTTTCGAAATAGCTCATAGTCATTGAACAGCCGGCTATAGTAACAGAGGGAATTGAAGTTGCACAAAGAAATACTGAACTAAACAGTAGATTTGTAGACGTTGGTCGAAATGTAGCTATTTTACGAGGCACGTTTCATCAAGCTAGCGATCGCTTCGGTATCGAATCTCGTGGTAAGCAATGTACTGGCATAGCTGCAGTTGCATGTGTTGCGTTTCATTCCCTAGATACTAGTACGTGGTGTACTAGTGATGTCGATTATGTGGTTATAATAGGAGATAAATATTATCGTGATTGCATTGAAGCGCGAAGTATTCCTAACCCCAATGAAATCAATGTAGACTATTTAGCCGCAACTGAATTATTGCCACACGTAACATATAATAATAGTCGAGTCAATATCAATGTTGACTATGAAATGTCGGTAAATGGTCACATTGATATTGATAACGGTGTTGATGGATTTCCAAATTTAAAAAATGGTTTGATTACATTTTTCAACGGTATATGTACGGAATTCTTACCGCGAATCTTACATCAATAGCTGTATCATGTAGCAACCAATCGGGGACCACCTGCTATTGGTTGTTTGATTCCCATGCAAGAGGTCCGAAAGGATATAAAGCACCGTTACGGGGCGCCTCATGCTGTATGAAATTTACTACTATTGATGCTTTACACGCCACCTTGCGTCGTAATTTGTATGCGAAAGATGGCAACAGTAATGTATTAAATATCTACTCATTAACACCTGTAATAATTGCATCCGAGAGAAATAGATCTTCACTGGTAGAAAGAATGCAACATCAATCGGTTGCGACCCCACGAAATGAATCCAACGGAACACGAATTATTTTCGAAACAAGCATGCTACGTTCGATTGACGAAGGTGTTTCCAACATCGATAATATCGTCTGTATCAACAATAATAATAATAATAATAATAACGCCGAAAATGACCCGATACAACTGGCTAATATACATAGAAAAACAGCGCTTCCTTTGAACCTAGAGAGGGAGAGAAGAATTGTAGAACTGTGTTGGTACTTCCTGTTTCCAGATGGAAAAAATGGATTCAGAGAGCATCGTGACATCCCAATAACACCATTAGATTACTTCCAAGCACGTATTCTGAGCAATGACAACGGTTCCAACGAACAGATTATCCGTTCTTTGCATTATCTGTGGTTGAATATTACCACGCAGAAGCTTGCATTTCAGTGTCACGTAGAATGCGCCAAGGTGAATATACTCCAGAGGGATTAGTAGACTGGAAACGATGCTGTTCGGAATTAATCGCCATGGTCCGAAGTCTTGGACCGCCCACATGGTTTGCTACGTTCTCTTGTAATGATCTGGATTGGCCAGATATGTTGAAGGCATTACTACTATCCGAAGGTCAATCAACGACCGAACTTGAAAACCTAACGTTTGCAGATCGACTACAATTGGTTCAGAGACACCCGGTAGTTATCGCAAGACAATTTACGTTACGCGTAAACGCGTTAATGCAGTATATAAAAAACTCGCAATGCTTAGGCGGCGTTGTTACCGATTTTTGGTATAGAATTGAATTTCAAAGTAGGGGAAGTCCACATTTGCACATGCTTATTGGTGCGCAAACGTACCTGATTTCCTTACCAACGAAGGCCAAAATGTTATTGAGAAAACTGTATCTTGTTCATTATTGGACGTCGAAAATCACGATATGAACGATATAGTTCAAAAAGTCCAAATTCATAAACATTCTCATACATGTTACAAAGATCGTAATAATCGTTCTTGTCGATTTGGATTCCCCAGACCGATAAGTGAAAGAACGATGTGCTTAGGCCCAGATGACACACATTGCCAACAACGGGCGTTTCTGCGTACTTAAAAGAACCGCAAATGAAGTTATGGTGAATAATTACAACCCAACTCTTTTAAAGCTTTGGAAAGCAAACATGGATATTCAACCATGCGGAAATGTTACAGGCCGTCGCATATTATATTGCTAAATACGCAAGTAAATGCGAGCCGCAGGACACAGGAAATATTATTAAAGAAGTCGTTTTACGAGCGAAAACGCCGAAACGATACATCCGAAATCAATTATTTTCGGCATCTATGGCAAATTCTATCTCAACGTATGGTCAATGGCTGTAGAATGTGCTTATCGATTATGCCATCTACCTCTTAAAATGAGCTCGCGAAAAGCTGTATTTATAAACAGCTGTCGGCCTGAGCAGAGATATAGAATTCTGCGATTTGAAGAAAATGGAACATCATTTTTCAATAACGTATTCGATCGTTTACGTAAAGAGGCCAGACAACCTAGAGAACTTGAGTTTACCCGAATTTGCTGTCCGATATGAAACAGTTTCAAGTGATATATGGACAGAAGAGGATGGCGACGCAGAACTTAGAAACTGATGATGAAGAAAATTTCGCGATCGAAGTTTATAAAATTGAAGGACAATACCCGAATGCGAATAAGAAATAACCAGCTGTACTCCGCCACCGATATTATACCCTGAACAGTGATAGAGAAGGATACTTCTACAACTTAATAGTGTGTCACATTCCATTTCGTGATGAAAGTACACTTATGTTCGGAACAATGTTTTCTTCGACGGCAACACGAGTTGAAACCTATGTTGGGTAACGCAACCGTCAAACAATTCACTCACGCAGAGCAAATTATTGAAGCGGCGCTCGCCCAAGCTGTTGCTTTGAATGTTGTACATCAAGAAGAAACTAATGAACATTTAAGAGATCCAGTCGGAATTCATGCCGACGAAACAATATATTATGATCAAGGTGATTTATATGAAGATCAGCAGCAAGAAACAATTGCAATGCCAGAAGACGTGTTCCTTAATAGTATTCGAAGTCTTAATATTCAACAGAAAGACTTATTAAAATCAGTTTCCGCAGTAATTGAGAAAGATATTAAAAAAAATGATGATGAAAATCCGGAACAAATGTTACTTTTTATTACCGGAGGAGCTGGTAGTGGCAAATCGTTTATTTTAAAATTACTTGTTCAACACGTTAAACGCTGCTATAATCCTACAGTTGATATGATGATAAAACCATCTTTCATCGAAGTAGCTTCTTTGACTGGCGTCGCTGCCCGTCAAATATTCGGAAAAACTCTGCATTCCTTGTTCTCGTTGCCTATTGAAAAAGGTACTGCCATGACCTATCGACGACTGACAGGACAGAGGCTCGAACAGGAGAGACGAAAGTGGCGTCATACAAGGTGGTTGATTATCGACGAGATATCAATGGTATCTTATGAGAATTTGCGAATAATTCATTTAAGATTGCAAGAATTCAAAACAAATGATAAACTATTGGTGGCGTAAATGTACTTCTCTTTGGCGATATCATGCAGTTGCCCCCAGTAAAAGGACACTGGTGTTTTGTACAGCCACATTGGTGTACTGCAGAAATTAATTCATGGCATCAATTTTCATTTTGCGAACTAACCTTTAATATGCGACAAAGAGATGACGTTGAGTTTATCGACTTATTGAATAACCTTCGGTTTGGGGAAGTGACAAACTTCTCAACTGGAAATATTATGCGAACGAAGAAGGGTTCCTCTAACCGGAGAGTTCGAGGATGGTGCAGCAGTAAGAATATTCCCACGATAAAATTAGTGGATAAATATAATTCAAAAATGACTGATGAATTAGCAAATCACATCGAATGTACGTCATTGATGCAATAGACGAATCCCGTGAAGCAGCTACATATGGAAAAAGGCCACCAGAAAATGTCATACCTGCAAATGTAAATAATTGTGGCGGACTGTTACATACAATAACGTTAACTGAAGGATCGCGAATCATGCTGCGACGAAATATATCAATTTCTGATGGTTTGATAAACGGCGCAATGGGAATAGTGAAGAAATTTACATGGCCGGCACTTCGAAGAGATCACTAGAACAAGGAGAGTTGCCGGACGCGGTACTTATAAAATTTGACGACGAGTCCATTGGAAATAGATTTAAAGATATCGACGGTTATATCCCAATATCTCCAGTTGTAGCAACGTTTCAGGCGACGAAAGGTTATGGGAACGTCGAGCGCAGAATATTACCACTTATTCTAAGCTGGGCAGTAACGGTGCACAAATTACAAGGGACTACATTAAACAAAGCTGTAATTGATCTTGGCAAAAAGAATTTTGCAAAAGGCCAAATTTACGTCGCTCTTAGTCGTGTCAAAAGTTTAGATGGTTTTGCTCTATCTGATTTAGCACCAAACAAAGTCCTCGTTAAATCGCATGACGAAAGAGCACTCGCAGAATTGCAAAGATTACGACGGTTACTTTTGCAAAGAAACAGTCCAAATCAGCTTCCAGCGACTGGTGCGTGAAGAAGGAAGCTAACCCTTCTTTTTAGCGACCAACTGATAGAGAAAATGACGAAGTCTATTTTATTTTTCATTTCACGGATAGTGTTGAAAAGTCACAATCGGTATATTCCCTGTAGAATAAACGCCGAAAAAAATATAAATGAAGCAGTACGTTTTTTTGCAATAAAAATTGACAGAAATGAAAAAATGCAAAATGCTTTCTTAACAAGACCAATGGGGAGATATACTTTAGAAGATACAAAAGGTTTCGTTCCGATTGGTCCATCCGTCTCGGAGTAATCGGCGAACATACATTTAGAAAAAAAAGTCATTAGGAATGAAAAAATGCAAAATATTTTTTTATGGGACCAATACGAGGTTATACTCTATAAGACGCAAAAAGTTTCATTCCGATTGGTACATCCGCTTCGGAGTAATCGGCGACCGTACGCCGCATGTACATGAAATAGTACGTTTTTTTGCAATAAAAAGCGTTCGGAATGAAAAAATGCAAAATATTTTTTATGGGACCAATAGGGGGGTTATAACTCAATAAGACGGAAAAGGTTCGTTCCAATTGGTCCATCCGTCTCGCAGTAATCGGCGATCGTACGCCGCATGTACATGGAATAGTACGTTTTTTTGCAATAAAAAAGCGTTGGGAGTGAAAAAATGCAAAATGTTTTTATAACGGGAACAATCGGGAGACATACTCTACCAGATGCAAAAGGTTTCGTTCTGATTGGTCCATCGGCGTAATCGGTGAACATACATAAAAAAAAATATATATAATATACACATCGAATGAGTATCCTCCTCCTTTTCGGAAGTCGGATAAAAATGTAACATAATCCTAGTCTATTTGCAGGAAGCCCTAACGCCAGCCAATGGAGTGGAGGTAGAGTGTAATTAACGGATAACAGGGGAAGAGAATACCCATCTGATATAATATCGGGAGCACATGAGACCTAAATCGGCATAAAACAATAAGGCAGATCAAACAATTAAAATAGTTATAAATTGAGTAGATTAGATTGTTACTGGATTATAATACCGCTCCGATAAGTATGGTATTAATATTAATACTGATACAGGTAAGTCGATGCAATACAGCGCGTGGTGAAAACTAATCAATAATAAACAATCAATAATAAAACCCCACATACAACCATATTACTACTAAATCATAATATAAGGTACAAGAAAACTAAACTACACTACAAAAGATCAAAATTACTATGAACATATGTGTATATATAATATGTAACGAAAACACTCCAAATATAATCAATTTAATAAGTATACCTATGTAGATAATTAATTAAACTCCTCATACCATAGTCAGTTTAAATGATGCAGTTCCATTAAACCCCCTTTAATACCAATTAACAGAAAAGGCATATAGGTGCTAAACCAAGCCAGACACTCCTATAAGAAAGTCATATGAGATCCACGGTCAAGAAATTCAAAGAATTTAAGGAACCATAACGCATATATGTATGTATAGAAAACCATAAAGACATTGTATCATGCAGGACGGATTACCGCAGCGTATGCCTCCCTGAGCACCAGCCGTATTAACCAATACTGAACTAACACTTCCAAATCAGAATCAAAATCAGAATCAGAATTGTAATTAAGAAAGGGTAATTAATGTACAAAAGATTGCATAAAGTACCGTAAGTATTCAAAATGCACAGATTCACAACTGTCACAGCTGCACTGGAATTGAATTAAACATAGTATGCGAACCATTATCCTGAGGGCGGGTACGAAGAGCTACAAAAGAGCAGTGAATAATATTATAGGAACATGGAACGTAAAACGTAACACTCAATTGAAGAAGTCACTGAAACATGTCAAGTGACCAAGAATAAAAATAAGAAAAGAATAAGGATAGTGAATAGTGAACGGCACACAATAAACCAATAAACCAATAAACCAATGTCGCTACACGTCGTTCATATCTAAATTGCTAAAGGATATATGATACATCTTATAGTCTACAATTAATTGACAATGCCGGGGAGCCCAAACAACCCCCGAAAGCTTAGAAACAATGCATGATACTACAAGAGGAATTAAGGAGCTAAGAACTAAGAAACAAGAAACCAGAATCAGAATCAAACCTACCCTTAAAATATGCAAAGGGATTATAAACGCAATATACGCATATGATATAAACTCATTAATCCATCCAATCCAGATAGACTCTTCGAAATTCCATAATACAAGACCCATTAAACTAATTCAAATAAATATAACCGCAAATATAATCGCATATATAATCATCACAGATATAACCATAGCTATAATCACAGCAGGTAAAATAAAGCAGACACATATTAATAATCTGTATCAAGTAATTTAATTCAATGCAATTCGATATGCCATATGCCATTGATAATTACTCTGTACATTTACTTACTCAATTATAATAATATAATGGAATAGAAAGTTACGAAGTTATATAATAATAATAATGCAATCCAATACAATTTAATACAGCATACTGGTTAAGTATAGCCTAATATAGCTAACTAATATAGCTGAATAACTGGACACAATCCAAGGTCTAAAATAATAATACTATAATATAACATATAATATATTCAATGCCTAAAATGGTCACAAGTCGAACGCAGGCTGAACGCAATTGTACGTAGATTGAACGTAGCTTGGATGTAATAACATTAATCACATAAATAAAATAATACAATATGATCATGGTATAATACAATACAATAACAATACTATAATACAATATTATAATATAATACAATATAACATAATACAGCATATAATATATAATAGTAAGTAATATAAATGCACCGAATGCATAAAATGCACAAAACGGAGCTAATGATACCACATTAACAAATACACTGCAATTACACTATAATACAATACCTCCGAGCGTAGCACATTAGTACGCGCACTGTCACAGCAATCACATCCGCACGAATAAATACAAAATTTAAATTAGAAAATTCAAAATTCAATAATTTCAATAAATTCAATGCAATTAATTAATTAATTCAGTTCAATTGACACTTATCACTTAACACTTCGTATCACATCACATCATAGATGACCGATGACCATGTCAACGTCAACTAAGATAGGAAACCGGGCGAAGTAAAATAAAGAGCGCGACCATAAACCATAAAGAACATAGATACCTAGTGTTCGAATTCCCTAGTCCATACCATAATGATTATCGACCATCAAATTAACCACCAAATCATCAAATTAATCAACTAATTATACAGAATATATAAACGTTCAAAAGCGAAAAGCGGAAATAAAAGCGAAAATACTTCAACAACTTTCAATAAATCACCGCGATGAAAACCAGAAGTAAGGCACCTACGAAAGATAACGATAGCAAAACGCATCGTAATAAGTAAAGCGTGCAATACTGCCCGAAGATAAGCCGTAAAGCTATCCCTAGTCGGTAACCAACCGCAGCACCAGAGATATTACCAACCGCAAATATTCCATCCACCACATAATACTCGGCCGTTCGCTTCGTAACGGTTCCGTAACGGTTATCCACAGACCAATTATCTGCCGCTAGCAATTACGTACCGCGCGCCAGTTACCCGGTACACACAGTGATCGACTGCAAAACCATCCATCGTGCAGCCGCGCAATCCTAGGAATCCATACTTACCATCAAATTTATCATAAAAGATAAGTCTGATATAGAGTACTTTCACGAAGGTATAAAGCACACGAACATCAAATCAAGCTTCCAGACAGATCAAGATGGAGGATAAATCAGGTAGTAAAATCAATACTACGGTTATTTATTATATATAAATATGAATCATACGTTTGTAATAGGGTGGAATGAAATAAATATAAATTACATATAAATTACAAATTACAAACAATAAGGAAAAATAAAATGAAATCAAATGAATCAACCCGAATAAGATCCACAGATTGCGTAGATTGCAGGACACACTGTATTACTACATATCGCGCCGCAGAAAGCAGATTATACAAAACAACAGGACAACAGAATCAACGGAATCAGAAATCGCCACAGAACGAAGGGCCGAATAAATAAATAGAATAAAACTTTTAACTTAGACAAAATCAACCAGTAAAGTCAAACAACGTCAACAACGCATGCGATCAGGAAAGTCCCGTGAGCCCAATAAAAACAACTCTCGGTCAAATAATATTAGTTAGTAAAATAAAATAATAAATCAATGAAACTAGAATAAATCATGGTAACAGGCAACTAGCAGAAATGAAATATGAAGCAGAAATGAATCAATAAATCAAGAAAAATCGAATCAGATCAATGTATAGCTTTAATCAATCAACATCAAAGTGAAAGAATGAATGAATGTACGTAAACTGAATGCAGGTAAAACAGCTAAGGATATTCACAAATTGGGAACTACAGAAAGTGTGTAACGCGCAACATACGTAACCAACATAACCGACATACATAGCCGACATAATGTAATGTAATGTAATGAAATGTAATATAATGTAAAATAATAAATACAGCAAATGAGTTATATTCCAACTAAATATAACCGTAGGCCTTATTGGCTCAATCCCCTCTACTTTATAAATCATAGATTATACGGTTATAAGTCATAGTGTTCGAAAATGCGTTAATTTCAACCGACGCCACACGAACCGCGGCAGCACTCTTCAGCGCGACCGGCAGCCACCTTGGATGCCGGTCAGGCTGACCAACCACCGAGCTTGACGTCACCGGGAAGAATCCAACGGCTCTTGCTACGACGAAGCCGGTGGTTCGGCCATTACGGATTTGTATCGTTATGGTAAACACGTGCAGTACTGATTCCAAAAATTTCTAGTGCAATTAACGAATTTCGATTCTAAAGAACTCTGCATCGCAACGCGAATTCTGTGCCGACGGCCAACGCGAACTCGCGATTAATCTAGTTCGTGCAAATCCACGAAATTAGTAGAATTTCGTGGTGACCGCGTGTTGAATCAACACGTGGTTTTAATACAGCGCAATCTCAATCGCAAATTCTCCGCGACGCGGGTGAATCTTCACGATCTACGATCATCATAAATTCGTGCAACGCACAATTTATAGTAAATACTGTACATAGTGTATTTGTGCCTGTAAATATACATTGTTTGTTTTGTGCAATCTCAAGTGCATTCATTTTCAATTGCCGTCTCACTGCCAATACTACATTCTGAACCCGTTCTCAATCGCAAGCTCAAGTCCTCCTTACAATCTCGAACACTTTCGAACACATAGATTGCAAAAGAAATAAAAATTTACACCGAAAGATGTATAAGGATAAATCAAGGCACGCCTCGCAAGCATCCAAGTTTCCGCCACGCGCGCAAATCCGGCCGTAAATAAACAGGCTTGTATGTAAGAAAAGAAGAGAGATCCATATTGGGGCCTTGCAAGACAACACAATCGGCCAGCGTCGTCGCTCCAGACGACAATAAACAGCCGTTCAAAACGAACGTCTTACCGATTAGGTGAGGAAGAAGAAACACTGTGGCCCCTTTCTTTGAGGTTATTCTGCACTATTGTAAGCTGTATTCACTATTCGGAGCTGTAAATGCCACTTTGAGCGCAGCTGTGCAGAAGAAGAACAAGAAGAAGAAGAAATAGCTCGCAATATGTGCGTGACGCCCCTTTCCTTCAGGTAAATCTGCAAATATGTCGGAAGCGGTGCCAGCTATGGCAAAATGTTCGGCGACTTTTTTTGTAGGAAATTAAATTTCCTACTATTTATGTGCGACGACAGCCGCGGATCGACGTCGCGCATCGCGGGCCCCACCACGGCGGCATCCCCACTCCCGTGCGATTAGACTATATGTAGAACCGATCGATGCGTTGATCGATAAGTTGCCTCGGGGCTTCGGCCTCCCAGGAGGTCCGGACCGGAGCAACCGAGCTCTCGACGCCATGGGTTTCCTGGCGAAGAGATCTCTGGCCAACGGGCCGTAGCATTGCACTACGCTACAACCTGGCAGCTTCTATAGGTCCAGCGGCCGTAGGCGCCTAGCCTCGTCAGTCCCGTGGTTGACCCGGGGTGACCAAGCTAGTGCGCGTTCATAATCTCTGCTGGTGCTTCCGCGGGGATTCCGAACGCTACCCTAAACGGCACCGTATTCTGCCGTTGGCAGCCGATTCCGTCCAGCTTCGCGGCGCTTCCCAGGCTGGCCAGGATTGGTCGTCTTCTCGTTCGCTGCTCGGTTCTACCTCGGCGTACGAGAAGGCGAGCCGCGTGAGGCAAACGGGCAACAACTCCACCGCAGCGCGATTCAATAAAACACCGTCGACCCAATCGGGTCTTTCCTTTTCCCGACTTTCTCGGCACTCGACAGTGCCTCGTCGCTTTCGCTGATTTATTCGCATTCGCGCTCCGCTTGCGCCCGCGCTCCGCGTACACCAGCGTGCGTATTCGTTAGCTATAAGGCGGTAGCGACCGCAGTAGCATTAAGAGCGGTAGGTTTAAGATCCGCGTAACTTCTGTGACGGACCGGGTTCCGACCGTAGTATGTAAGACCTGTACTCTAGTCTTAAGGAAAGCGGCTCCATTCGTCTAACCAGCATCCTGTCTTATGATTGTAGTATCCGAGGCGGGAGACCACCGCCCGGCGTCCAGCGCGGCGAGACTAGGACCGCCGCACTGGGTCACCGTAGTCATCTCTAGTTTTCTTGAATAAACATATATTTCTCTACTTAAACCTGTTTCGTTATTTACCGACATGTTCCCTTGCGAACCCTGGCACCGGGAAACCGACCGCGGTGCGCAACGCCGTGCGCACCGAACCGACCGATCCCGTTACATATGTTCTACGACATTTTTTGATCAGATGCGTAGATTTCGAGATATATCGAGATGTTTGAAAGTTCCGAAGCCGCACCAATATTATAAGAATGAAGAAACACTGTGGCCCCTTTCTTTGAGGTAACTCTGCACTATTCTAAGCTGCATTCACTATTCCGAGCTGTAAATGCCTCTTCCAGCGCAGCTGTGCAGAAGAAGAACAAGAGGAAGAAGAAATATCTCGGAATATGTGCGTGATGCCGCTTTCCTTGAGGTAAATCTGCAAATATCTCGGAAACGGTGCGAGCTATGGCAAAATGTTAAGAAACCTTTTTTGTAGGAAATTAAATTGCCTCCTATTTATGTCCTATGACATTTTTTGATCAGATGCGTAGTTCGTAGTTAGAAGAAAGGGGCTACAGTGTTTCTTCATCCTTATAATGTTGGTGCGGCTTCGGAACTTTTAAATATCTCGATATATCTCGAAAACTACGCATCTGATCAAGAAATGTCATAGAACATAAATAGTAGCAAATGTAATATACATTAAATAACAATATCATTATTACTATGTCTTCATCAGATAGAATGTAATATCTTGACGCCTTCCTACAGATCAATGTACATTTAATAACAATATAATTATTACTATATCTGCGTTAGATATGTAATATACATTTATTAACAATATCATTACTACTATATCTTCATTAGATATAATGTAATATACTGATTCCCTCCTACAGATCAATGTACATTTAATAAAAATATCATTATTACTATATCTGCATTAGATATGTAATATACATTTAATAGCAATATCATTATTACTATATCTACATTAGATATAATGTAATATACTGATACCTTCCGACAGATCTATGTACATTTAGTAAGAATATCATTACTACTATATCTGCATCAGATATGTAGTGTACATTATATAACAATATCATTATTACTATATCTTCATCAGATATAATATAATATCTTGATGCCTTCCTACAGGTCAATGTACATTTAATAACAATATAATTATTACTATCTCTGCGTTAGATATGTAATATACATTTAATAACAATATCATTATTACTATATCTGCATTCGATATGTAATATACATTTAATAACAATATCATTATTACTATATCTGCATTAGATATGTAATATACATTTCATAACAATATCATTATTACTATATCTGCATACTAGGCGCAGGCGCGAAACGCACGAGAGGAGATGACACTGCGGTTCCCATGACTGCAGGTTGTCTCTCCATCTCGCAGATCAATTTGCAGCACTGCAAAGCGGCCATGGACCTGCTCCGTTGGCGACTTGCGGCGCAGCACACAGATATACATAAATACACGGATATAGCCCTGATACAAGAGCCCTGGGTAATCCAAGGGCAAGTAGGGGGGCTAGATATGAAACAAGGCTCCATCTTCCATGGTGACCTGGAGACTGGACCCAGGGCATGCGTGTACGCGAAAAGAGGGCTCGGGGCAACGAAACTGGCAGAATTTTGCACAAGAGACCAAGGAGCAGTCCTACTCCGAGCGGGGGTGGGAGGTAGCAGGGCGAACCTGGTGGTTTCCTCGACTTACCAGCCCTATGACTCTGAGGGGCCCCCGCCAACGATGGAACTCAGAGAGCTGGCGGACTACTGCAAGGTCAACGGGCTGCAACTAGTGATTTGGTGCGACGCAAATGCTCACCATATCGTCTGGGGCAGCAGCAATATAAACAAAAGAGGCGAGGCATTATTAGAATACCTCGCTACCATGGATCTGGAGATTCTAAACAGAGGCTCCAGTCCAACGTTTGTCACCTCCCGGCGACAGGAGGTGCTTGACATCACGCTGGGCTCCGCAAAGGCAGCCCAAGCCATACAAGATTGGCGTGTGGAAGATGAGGCTACGCTATCTGACCACAGGCTAATCACTTTCAAGTTAAAGACGAATGCAGACCTAAGGGCCTCGGAAACATACAGGAACCCCTGGGCCACCTGCTGGCCTCAATACCGTGAGAGTCTGGAGGGAGACCTCAGGGGGCACTGCGTGATACCGAGGACCACGAAGGGGATCGAGATGGAGGTCGCAAGACTGCAGACCTCAATCATCGGCTCCTACGAAAGATCATGCCCGTTAAAACAAAGGAAAGAAAGCAAAAGGGTTCCCTGGTGGAACAATGAACTGAATAAGCTCAGAGCCAGGGCCCGGAAGCTTCTGAACAAGGCGATGAAGGCAAATACCGTAGAAGCCTGGGACTCGTATAAAGAGGCCCAGAAGGCCTACAAAAAAACGATCAGAGTATCCAAAAGAAGGACCTGGAAAAACTTCTGCCAAGAAACCGAGGCCCTACCGCTGGTAGCTAGGCTTTGCAAGGTATTTGTATCCGGGCCTCCACAAAAACCGGAAGTTCCCAATGGAGGAGTCACAGTTGACTCCCTGCAGTCGTTTAGGCACCTTGTGGAGACGCACTTCCCAGGCTCGGAACTGATACCGGAGGAACTGTTCCAGAAGCAACAGGCACCTCTCAGGAACAGCGCACGGGACTGGGAACTGGCCTCAAAGGTGGTCACGATAGACAGATTAAGATGGGCTATAAACTCGTTTAGTAGGTACAAAAGCCCGGGTGTAGACGGGATCTTCCCGGCTCTTCTTCAGGAAGCCGGAGAGGACCTGTTGAGGCAGCTATGTAAGATATACAGAGCATCCCTAGCACTGGGATATGTACCGCTTCAATGGAGAATAGCCAGGGTGGTCTTCCTGCCTAAACCAGGCAGAAGTGGCTACGATACGGCGAAATACTTCAGGTCAATCAGCCTAACATCCTTTCTACTAAAAACTTTAGAAAGGCTGGCTGATAGGCACATCAGAGAGCATGCCCTGGCAGAAAGGCCAATACACGCCTCCCAGCATGCGTACCAGTCGGGCAAATCCGTGGAGACGGCGCTCCACCATCTTGTAAGGGAGGTGGAAGAGGCCCTATCCCAGGGGGAGTCCGTCGTGAGTATTTTCATAGACATAGAAGGGGCTTTCGACAGCACATCTTTCGATGTGATGAATGAAGCAGCAAGAAGCTTCGGGATTGACGACAGTCTGGTCACCTGGATCGACAATATGCTAGGAACCAGGACCATAATAACCTCCTCGGATGGGTCTTCGTTGAGGGCACGCATCGCAAGGGGTTGCCCGCAGGGGGGAGTCCTGTCTCCCCTGCTGTGGACCCTTGTGGTAGACGGGCTACTCCGCAGGGTCAGCGAGGAAGGTTTTCTGATGATAGGGTATGCGGATGACATCTGCATATTGGTTAGAAGCAGACACCCGCACTATATAGCGAGAAGACTGCAAAAAGCACTCATACTCGTGCAGAAATGGTGCCTATCCCATAAACTCATGGTAAACCCTACCAAGACAGATATGGTACTATTCTCGAGGAAAAGACGCTTTGAATTCAAGGCCCCCTCACTGTTCTGGGTGGAGATTAGTCTATCCATCTCAGCGAAATATGGAGTGGGAAGGCTTCTGGGCTTTGCCAAAGAGGCCAGCCTACAAATACACCTCAATCTTAGTACTGCCCACAGGGGCTCGGGCACAATGGTCCCGGGAGGACTAAGTGCCCGGAAACTGCGCAGTAATAATAATAACTACATCTGCATTAGATATCTAATATACATTTAATAACAACATCATTATTAGTATATCTACATTAGATGTAATGGAATATACTGGTTCGTTACTACAGATCAATGTACATTTAATAACAATATCATTATTAGTATAGCTGCATTAGATATAATGTAATATACAGATACCTTCCTACAGATCAATGTACATTTAATAACAATATCATTATTACTATATCTACATGAGATGCAATGTAATATACTGATACCTTCCTACAGATCTATGGACATTTATAGATCATAAATAGTAGGAAATTTAATTTCCTACAAAAAAGGTCTCATTAATATTTTGCCATAGCTCGCACCGTTTCCGAGATATTTCCCTTTATAATGTTGGTACGGCTTCGGAACATTTAAATATCTCGATATATCTCGAAAACTGCGCATCTGATCAAAAAATGTCATAGAACATAAATAGTAGGAAATTTAATTTCCTACAAAAATCGTCTGTCAACATATTGCCATAGCTCGCACCGTTTCCGAAATATTTGCAGATTTACCGCAAGGAAAGGGGCGTGACGCACATATTCCGAGATATTTCTTCTGCTTCAGCACAGCTGCGCTGGAAGTGGTAGTTACAGCTTAGAAAAGTTCAGAGTTACCTCAAAGAAAGGGGCGACGGTGTTTCTTCATCTTTATAATGTTGGTACGGCGTCGGAACTTTGAAATGATATGTAATATACATTTAACAACAATATCGATATTACTATATCTACATTAGATATACTGTAATATCTTGATACCTTCCTACAGATCAATGTACATTTAATAACAATATCATTATTGCAATATCTGCGTTAGATAATTAATATACATTAAATAACAATATCATTATTACTGTATCTGCATTGGATATGTAATATACATTAAATAACAATATCATTATTACTGTATCTGCATTAGATATGTAATACACATTTAATAAAAATATCATTATTACTACATCTACATTAGAAATAATGTAATATACTGATTCATTCATACAGATCAATGTACATTTAATAACAATATCATTATTACTATATCTATATTAGATACAATGTAATATACTGATTCCTTCATACAGCTTAATGTACATTTAATAATAATATCATTATTACTATATCTGCATTAGATATGTAATATACATTTAATAGCAATATCATTATTACTATATCTACATTAGATATAATGTAATATACTGATACCTTCCGACAGGTCAATGTACATTTAATAACAATATAATTATTACTATCTCTGCGTTAGATATGTAATATACATTTAATAACAATATTATTATTACTATATCTCCATTAAATATAATGTAAAATACTGATTCCCTCCTACAGATCAATGTATATTTATTAACAAGAGCATTATTACTACATCTGCATTAGATATGTAATATACATTTAATAACAATATCATTATTACTATATCTGTATTAGATATGTAATATACATTTAATAACAATATCATTATTACCATATCTGAATTAGATATGTAATATACATTGTATAACAATATCTTTTTACTATATCTACATTATATGCAATGTATTATACTGATACTTTCCTACAGATCTATGGACATTTACAGAACATATATAGTAGGAAATTTAATTTTCTACAAAAAAGGTCTGTTAGCATTTTGCCATAGCTCGCACCGTTTCCGAGATATTTGCAGATTTACTCAAGAAAAGGGGCGTCACGCACATATTCCGAGATACTTCTTCTTTTCTTGTTCTTCTTCTGCACAGCTGCACTGGAAGTGGCATTTACTGCTTAGAGTAGTGAATTTAGCTCAGAATAGTGCAAAGTTACCTCAAAGAATGGGGCCACGGTGTTTCTGCATCTTTATAACGTGTGTACGTGTACGAATTTCGCAAATCAAACTCGTACGAATATCTCGGTCGGTAACACGGGTCGATAATCCAGTCTTCACCAAATAAGTAAAAGTAATCGCTGCTGCGCTGTCTAACCACCGATCCGAGCGCTCGCCAATATTAAAACTCCTAAATTGGAACCGTTACGGCATTATTGCGAAAGCAATTCAGAGGGCGATTATCAATCGACAACAACGACCAAGATCTTTATCTTTACTCGAGCTTAGAGCATTTTTAAATTCATTTCAGTGCCTTGCACCGCGAAGTCTGTGAATAGTGGAATCCCAAATTCAAACACAAGTGTGATTTTTGTAGTGCTTAATTCACAACTCATTGTGTAAAAATTATAAGTTATGCACAATTAGTGACCGCTAAGCTGTGTCCTTCATCTTCTTCTCGACGCCCACGTTCTTTGAAAATACGGAATCCACGCCTATTCAGAAAACTCTAATTCTCGCCGAGAACACATTATTTCTAATGTGGATATAGTAATAATGATATTATTATTAAATGTATACTGATCTGTGGTAACGATTCAGTATATTACATTATATCTAATGTAGATATAGTAATAATGATATTGTTAATAAATGTACATTGATCTGTAGTAAGGAATCAGTATATTCCATTACATCTAATTTAGATATACTACTAATGACATAGTTATTAAATGTATATTACAAATCTAATGCAGATATAGTTATAATGATATTGTTACTAAATGTACATTGATCTGTAGGAAGGTATCTGTATATTACATTATATCTGATGCAGATATACAAATAATGATATTGTTATTAAATGTACATGGATCTGTAGTAACGAATCTGTATATTACATTATATCTAATGTAGATATACTAATAATGATATTGTTATTAAATGTATATTATATGTCTAATGCAAATATAGTAATAATGATACTGTTACTAAATGTACATTGATCTGAACGAAGCAATCAGTGTATTACAATATTTCTAACGTAGATAGAGTAATAATGGTATCGTTATTTAATGTATATTACATATCTAATGCACATATGTAGTAATGATGATATTTTTACTAAATGTACATTGATCTGTAGGAAAGTATCAAGATATTACATTACATCTAATGTAGATATAGTAATAATGTTGTTGTTACTTAACGTATATTACATATCTAATGCACATATATTAATAATGATATAGTATTGATATAGTAAAAAAAGGTCTCTTAACATTTTGCCATAGCTCGCACCGTTTCCGAGATATTTGCAGAGATACCTCACGGAGAGGGGCGTCACGCACATATTCCGAGATACTTCTTCTTCTTCTTGTTCTTCTTCTGCACAGCTGCGCTCAAAGTGGCATTTACAGCTCCGAATAGTGAATACAGCTTACAATAGTGCAGAATTACCTCAAAGAAAGGGGCCACAGTGTTTCTTCTTCCTCACCTAATCGGTAAGACGTTCGTTTTGAATGGCTGTTTATTGTCGTTTGGAGCGACGACGCTGGCCGATTGTGTTGTCTTGCAAGGCCCCAATATGGATATCTCTTCTTTTCTTACATACAAGCCTGTTTATTTACGACCGGATTTGCGCGCGTGGCGGAAACTTGGATGCCTGCGAGGCGTGCCTTGATTTATCCTTATACATCTTTCGGTGTAAATTTTTATTTCTTTTGCAATCTATGTGTTCGAAAGTGTTCGAGATTGTAAGGAGGTCTTGAGCTTGCGATTGTGAACCGGTTCGGAATGTAGGATCGGCAGTGAGACGGCAATTGAAAATCAATGCACTTGAGATTGCACAAAACAAACAATGTATATTTACAGGCACAAATACACTATGTACAGTATTTACAATAAATTGTGCGTTGCACTAATTTATGATGATCGTAGATCGTGAAGATTCACCGGCGCCGCGGAGAATTTGCGATTGAGATTGCGCTGTATTAAAACCACAGAGTTGGTTCAACACGTGGTCACCACGAAATTCTACTAATTTCGTGGATTTGCACGAACTAGATTAACCGCGAGTTCGCGTTGGCCGTCGGCACAGAATTCGCGTTGCGATGCTGAGTTCTTTAGAATCGAAATTCGTTAACTGCACTAGAAATTTTTGGATTCAGTACTGCACGTGTTTACCGTACCGATACAAAACTGTAATGGCCGAACCACCGGCTTCGTCGTAACAAGAGCCGTTGGATTCGTCCCGGTGACGTCAAGCTCGGTGGTTGGTCAGCCTGACCGGCATCCAAGGTGGCTGCCGGTCGCGCTGAAGAGTGCTGCCGCGGTTCGTGTGGCGTCGGTTGAAATCAACGCATTTTCGAACACTATGACTTATAACCGTATAATCTATAATTTATAAAGTAGGGGGGATTGAGCCAATAAGGCCTACGGTTATATTTAGTTGGAATATAACTCATTTGCTGTATTTATTATTTTACATTATATTACATTTCATTACATTACATTACATTATGTCGGCTATGTATGTCGGTTGTGTTGGTTACGTATGTTGCGCGTTATACACTTTCTGTAGTTCCCAATTTGTGAATATCCTTAGCTGTTTTACCTGCATTCAGTTTACGTACATTCATTCATTTATTATTCATTCATTCCTTCATTTTGATGTTGATTGATTAAAGCTATACATTGATCTGATTCGATTTTTCTTGATTTATTGATTCATTTCTGCTTCATATTTCATTTCTGCTAGTTGCCTGTTACCATGATTTATTCTAGTTTCATTGATTTATTATTTTATTTTACTAACTAATATTATTTGACCGAGAGTTGTTTTTATTGGGCTCACGGGACTTTCCTGATCGCATGCGTTGTTGACGTTGTTTGACTTTACTGGTTGATTTTGTCTAAGTTAAACGTTTTATTCTATTTATTTATTCGGCCCTCCATCTGTGGCGATTCCTGATTCCGTTGATTCTGTTGTTCTGTTGTTTTGTATAATCTGTTTTCTGCAGCGCGATATGTAGTAATACAGTGTGTCCTGCAATCTGCGCAATCTGTGGATCTTATTCGGGTTGATTCATTTGATTCCATTTTATTTTTTCTTATTGTTTGTAATTTGTAATTTATATGTAATTTATATTTATTTCATTCCACCCTATTACAAACGTATGATTCATGTTTATATATAATAAACAACCGTAGTATTAATTTTACTAACTGATTTATCCTCCATCTTGATCTGTCTGGAAGCTTGATTTGATGTTCGTGTGCTTTATACCTTCGTGAAAGTACTGTATATCAGACTTATCTTTGATGATAAGTTTGATGGTTATCAATCCTTACCAGGGGAAATTCCCGGAATGCGAAGCACTGGATAACTGCGTAGCGCTGGTGTTGTGCGAACGGCTCTCTCTCTCTCTTACGAGCTAACGCGAGTTTTTGTGCGTTACCTGATATTAAACTGTCTTGTATTTCGATGGTTGGCGACGATAGTTTCAAGGAGGGTCACGTAAGCTATTGTAAAGAAGGAAACAGAAATGACCTTTCCTCGTGTACCTCGCATGAGAATTCTCGGAACCATAGGGCTTGACAAGATACACGATTCCAGGGTAGAGTAGAATAAAGAAGAGAAAGCAATAGAAGAAGTCAAAAATAGAAAAGAATTAAACTCAAACTCTTCCTTGTACACCCCTGCATGAGAAATCCTCGGAACTTCGAAAGGCTTGATAAGGGACGCAAGGCGGATAAATTTCAAAATTTCCACCGGGGCGTAACACCTGTATCAGTATTAATATTAATACCATACTTATCGGAGCGGTATTATAATCCAGTAACAATCTAATCTACTCAATTCATAACTATTTGAATTGTTTGATCTGCCTTATGGTTTATGCCGATTTAGGTCTGATGTACTCCCCATATTATATCAGATGGGTATTCTCTTCTCCTGTTATCCGTTAATTACACTCTACCTCCACTTCCATTGGCTGGCGTTAGGGCTTCCTGCAAATAGACTAGGATTATGTTACATTTTACATTTAATACTATGGTTAATTCCTGATGTTTACAGTTCTGTCTCTTCCTATTATTCTCATTATGAGGTATATGTTGCTACTTATCTTTATTGATGACTTGCTCGCAATAATTTCTAATTGTTTTTTATTGCCTTCATTTGATCATTGATTGTACTCCATCATGTTCGCTTGCCAACCACGTTGAGGTTGTGGTCGCGTAAATGTTCGAGCAAGTAAATTTAAGTAACTTAATAGTTTCAATGAATGGTTTCAATTATTAGTATTACATTACGCTCACCTATTTATTTTCTTCCCAGCTCACTTCCTGGTTATACCCTATATTCTATATTTTATACTGTACCTTATTTACCTTTACCTCTGATAATAATTAGTAGCATTTTGTTATGTTGTGTTTGCTTCTCTTCTCTCATGGCTGGCTTGCTATTTGCTATCTGTCTGGCGACTTTATTTTACTTTACGGTTCACATCCTTGGTTTATTTCATCTCAAATTTATGGTTTATCTTGAGTTTAATTTTATGTGATTATATTGTGCGCTAGTATTGAATGTTAAATATTCCTCTTCTGCTATTTGGTTGCTCGGCTGTATGTATGTATGTTTGACGTTTTAGGTTTTGGAGGTTTTGTTGGTCATTTGCCTATGTCCAGTTCACAAATGCTCGCTTACCTGCTTGCGTGCAATACTACTTATGTTTACTTCACAGTTTCTCACGTTCTCATATTGCTTACTGTTTCTTTTACTGTTAACTATTCATTAACTGCTCTATTGCATTAGATGCATTAGATGCATATATATATTTATTTCCCGTTGTATTTGTGATTTGATTTAACCAGTTATAGTGTGTTTAGTATGTTTAGTATGCTTATTATGACAGCTCTTGTTGAATGTATGGGCTCCTCTATTCTATTCATGGGCTTCATGTGGTTATTAATTCCTATTCATTATTCATTATTTATTTATTCATTCACTCATTCATTTATTCATTTATTTACTCAGTGAGTCTCTACTCATTATTTATTCATTATTTATCGTTGCATATTTGGGGCATTCGAAGCGCTACTCGAAGCGCTATGCTTGTCATGAGCGTGTGTGTGTGTGTGTAAAGTATGTATGGGACAGGTCATCGAGGATTGCAGCCTATCAAGATGTGGTACAGTCAACCGGGGAAAGGACTCGCCCCGGGCCCTGGCTGTGCTGAAGAGCAAGCCCTGTTAAAACAGATGAACACATGGCGCGACCACCCGTTGAGCAGCTGCTCCGGTTCCTGGTCGTGGTGAAGAAAAATGGCCTGTCCTCGTGGAAGGTCAGGTGGGCGTGATGACTGCAAGGATAAGCCACATCATCATTATCAACCAACCATGGTGGACGAAGATGGACACGGTCAGCCGTGGAGATACGATGTCCCGGTTCCTGGCCGTGTCGAAGAGGAAGCTCCTGCCCTGTCAGGTGAATACATGGCGCGACCACCCGGAATGGGCATACTTCGGTTCCTGGTCGTGGCCGAAGAAAAATCCTGTGCCTTACCGTACAGGTTGAAAATGTCCTACCGCTGGATCGGAGGTGCAACGGCGTGCATCCGCAGATGCCTCACGTGCCTAGCGCATGGCGTTCTTGCGGGCGGCCGCAATAACGCGAAATGCGTTGAAGTGCCGAATACGTCGTTGTGGCTATACGCTGGTATTCCTTTATGAATTCAAACGAGTGAAAAGGTGCCGGCGGCCCACGTTAGGGGAGAGGTTTTAGTGGGTAGTATGTCCAGCCTCGGGAGTGCCCACTCTGGACTGCTCGTCTAGGTCGCCCCTTCAGGGCTGTGGCCTACTCTTGGACTAAACTCAACCCTTAAGGGTTGGATTGCCAGGTTGCCCCCTTCTGGCTTTGCCTCTTTGGGTTTGCCCTCACCTCACGGCCGCCAGGCTGCCCCTTCAGGGCGGACATGAGTCCCACACTGCCCGGGTCCCCTCTAGCCGAATAGACGAAATGGGGAAACAACCCGCGCGTGCGCAAACGCATTTCCTCTTCCAACTTAACAAAAAAAAAAGAGGCTGGGCGGGGAGGTGATACCCCGACGTGGCGCGTCCCCAGGTGGCGGATAGGGGAATGCTCGCCATGCACTTTTCGGAGTGCATGGAGGGTAGGAGTGAAATAAAATAGCTCCCGCGGACCAAACACCAAGGGAAGGATAACCCATCAAAACCTCCCCTGTGACTGGGGGATAGAATACAGACACGGTAACCCCTGCCTGTCGTACAAGGCGACTGAAAGGGGGGCGTTTGCTGCTGTCGAAGTAGCCTCGCAGATGACCCGGGGCGATGCCGGTGGGATCAACGGTCCCTGGCAGGGCCTCCCTTGCCGGTAAGGCCTGGGTCGGAGAGGCGAAAAGGTGGCTGCAGCGTCGTTCAGTTCTCCAGGGGCCAGGCTGCATGGCGGTCGGATGCGGGTAGCGAACCCGGAGTGTTCAAGCAATTACACCGTAACCTAGTGGTCACGTTTCGCTGGAACGGGGGGCTTGCCTTCATTGGCCGGCCCGCGAGGATGACAACCGTTATAAAAAATCTCTAGCCCCAAGCTGCGGTACGCGGTGATGAGGGCGCCCCTCGAGTCAGCGCCAGGGGTGGCTGATGGGTGCATCAGTCTCTAGCGGCCAACCCCGGAGTGTCTGGCGACCCCCCGGGTATACTAGCCTTACCCGGGTAAGGCGGCTCTGCCCGGGTGGACCCACAGACCGACCCACTCGTGGGAACACTATGGATGACTTGAAACTAAAAACGCCAACAACAATAACAAATACTGGACGTGACGTACCGACGACGACTGCGGCTGTTCAACAGGACGCGAGACGGGAAACGGGCGCGGAGGATATGGCGCAGCCCAGCACTAGCAGGGTAACGGATACGCGACGCCTATCCGTCCGATTAACTAGGGCGGATGTGGAGTGGCCTCTCCTGAGGCCGGTACGAGGAGGGGCCGGAGTTTCCCCGGCGGCCTCTGATGCCCCGCATCCAGAGAGAGAGAGGTGGACTTGGACTCGGACGAGTCACTCTCCTCGGCAGTATCTCTGGAGTCACGGCGCACGAGCAAGAGGGGTCGCCCGCCGACCACGAGCCAATACGTGTGGCTCGCGGCGGCTAAGTAGATAGTCCTGGATGTCCAGCGTCGGGAACTTGACCTGCTGGAGGAGAGGAGGGTGCTCGATCCCAACGAGGACCCTATAAAACCGACTCGGGGTAGCATGTCCCTCCCGGACCCTGAGGACCTGGCGGAGGGGATCAAGAATGTCCCCACGCGCCACCTTATTGCGCAGTCCTTGAAGTTCTGTTGCGACATCGACAAGGTCGCGGGCGTCTCCAAGGGGCTGAAACGGACATTTGTTCGCAAGCTGAGGATGGCCTCCCGCTTCCTTAAGGCCATCCACACGGAAGCGGGAATCAGGCCTGCCCCTGCTAGGGCCGATAAAGAGGTGAAGGAGCTTCGCGAACAGCTGAAAACAAGTGGCTGCCCAGGAGGCCTAAATCAACATCCTGCAAAATAGCCTGGCAGACATTACGTGCAGGGTCACTGCCACAGAGATCCCGGCGCCTGGACGCCCCGGTCCTTCTAAAAGGTCGGCTAGGCCCGGCTCGCCGTTGTCTGGCGGAGAGGCGGGCGGGAAAAGGAGGAAGGACGCAGTCGAAGCTTTCGATTTACCGTCTTGCCCGCTTGAATGTCCCGTGGTGCAAGTCCCGATCCCAGCTGATGCACCTGGAAAAGAGGAGGGGAAGGTTGGTGGCCTCGAGCCCGACCTGATGAGGGGATTTGCGGCTCTCCTCGAAAAAGGCCTGTCGGCGCTCCGGGCGTAGTTCAAAGCCGCTATTGCAGCTGTCCAGCCCCCGCCTAAGAGGGCGGAGCATGTTAAGGGGTGAGCTGCGGCTGCAACCATCCCCACTGCATCGAGGAAGGAAGCTAAGAGGCGGGTGCGGAATAGGTCCCTGCCCGACACGGAGCCGTTGCCGGGGCCCTCCTCAGCACCCGACCAACCGGCATCATTTGTGGAGGCTAGAATGGCCCGGATTGTCGAAGAACATCGGAGGACGGCGGATGGGACATGGGTGACTGTGGTCGGCCGCCGCGCTAAAGCTGCAGAGAAGAAGGCGGCAGCGGCCAAGGCCCCTCCCTCCCAGAGCTCCAATGTAGTTGCCCAGAAGGGGCAGAAGAGAGGGGCGGCAACGGCGGTTAAGGGGCAAGGGGCCCAACCTGCCAGGCAGAAGGCCCCCCGCCCTCCTCGTACTGCGGCGGTCACCATCAACCTAGCTCCCGAGGCTACGGTCTCATACGCCGACGCCATGCTCATGGCCCGGGAGCGGGTCAAGTTGGAGGAGCTGGGCATCACGGCGTTGATGCCCAGGCGAGCTCGGACCGGTGGCTTGGTCCTCGACATACCTGGGGAGGACAGGACGGAGAATGCTGCCAAGTTGGCTGACCGACTCCGCCAGGTGTTCAGTGGCACTGAGGTGAGGGTTGCCCGCCCCATAAATATGGGCGCGGTTAGGGTGACCGGTCTCGACGACTCGGTCACCCCGGCGGAGGTGGCGGCCGCATTGGCCACTGCGGGGGGTTGCTCTGCTGAAGAAATTAAAATGGGGGAGATTCGCACCTCCCCCCAAAGGATGGGGACTGTCTGTGCGAGATGCCCTCTAGCGGCACTCAAATAGTTATCCGCCTCTGGGAGGGCTCTCGTCGGGTGGTCCTCGGCCAGAATACTGGCGCTACCACCGCGGCCATTGCAGTGCTATCGCTGCCTGGAAAGAGGGCATGTTAGGCAGCGATGCACTTGCGAAGCTGATAGGTCCGACCGCTGCTATGCGTGCGGAGAGTCGGGCCATGTGGCCAGCAATTGTAGCGCCAGCCCGCGGTGCCCCCTCTGTGCGGACCTGAGGCGGCCCGCGGGGCATCGATTGGGGGCAAAAGGTTGTGCCCCCTCCTCCTCCCAGAGGAAGAAGAAGAGTGCCGTTGAAGGAGCAGGAACAGCCCCAAGGAACAGGTATCAAGGACCAAGCCTGCGGAGTCGAAGAAGGGGGGCAAGAAAAATCCCCCTGCCAAGTTGGCGAGTAAAAATGCCGCGCAGGCGGCTCGTAAGGCCTAGGTATGGGTCCCAAGGGCCCTATACTTCAGGCCAACTTCAACCACTCGGCCAGGGCTGAGGACATGTTTTTCCAAACCCTGGCCGAGTGGAAGGCTGCGTTGGCGGTGGCCGCGGAGCCGTACCGAGTCCTCGACAGACCAGATTGGTTCGGGAACGAGGACGGCTCCGTGGCGATTACTGGCACCGCAGTGCCCCCACACCCCGCCCCACTGGGACGGGGCCGGGGGTTCGTCGGCGTGCTGTGGGGTGAAATAGCGGTGGTGGGGCTCTATGCCCCGCCCAGATGGCCTCTCGCGCAATATGAACAGTACCTAGACCGGGTGGGGAACTTTGTCTCCCGTTGTTCCCCCCGGCCAGTGCTAGTCCTCGGGGACTTTAATGCCCATGCGTCACTTTGGGGCTCCCCGAGGACAAACGTGAGGGGCAGGGCGGTCGTAAATTGGGCGGCGGGGCTAGGACTCCACCTGCTCAATGTGGGGTCCGTTAGCACCTGCGTGCATGCCCAGGGGGAGTCTATAGTCGATTTGTCTTTCGCGACTCCCTTGGCCGCGCGTATGGTGCAGTGATGGAGGGTGGTGGAAGAGGCGGTCACACTTAGTGACCATCTATACATCCGCCTCGACCTTACCACCACCGCCCGCCGCCCCTGTGGACCTCCACCGCTACGGTGGGCGCTGAAGAGGATGGACGAGGACGTGCTGATGGCTGCAGCCCTCGCTCGCGCCTGGCTGCCAACA
This sequence comes from Osmia bicornis bicornis, assembly GCF_907164935.1. Lineage (NCBI taxonomy): Eukaryota > Metazoa > Arthropoda > Insecta > Hymenoptera > Megachilidae > Osmia > Osmia bicornis. The sequence continues at coordinate 32,841 of NW_025791084.1, forward strand.
CCTGCCGGGCCGGTCGCGGACATTGGGGAGGCGGTAGAATGGTTCCGGAGAGCCATGAAGGCGGTGTACGACGCCGCCATGCCCCGGGCCAAGAACCTCCTCAGGCGGGCCGCCTACTGGTGGACAGGCGAAATTGGTGATCTGAGACGAGATTGTCTCGCAGCCCGTCGCCAGTGGCAAAGGGCCCGCAGAAGACGGACATTCCGCGACCCAGGCTTCCGCGATCCCGAACATTCGGGACGAGCTCCTAGGCTCTCCCCAGAAGGACCCATGGGGGAGCCCATTCAAAATGGTGATGGGCAAGCTTAGGCCCTGGGCGCCCCCGGTCACGGAGTGCCTCGACCCCAGGTTTTTGGGGCGGGTATTCGACACTTTGTTCCCACGAGAGACGGATCACACCCGCCTCCCGCCTGCCCACGAGGAGGTTGTTTGGTCCGATGAACTGGGGGTCACGGAGGAGGATCTGGCCGGGGCGATTAAACGGATGGGGGCCCGAAACAGTGCTCCGGGCCCCGACGGCGTCCCCGGCCGTGCCTGGGTGAAGGCTCTACGCGTCCTCGGTCCGAGATTGAGACGCCTCTTCAGCGCCTGCATTAAGGAAGGAGTCTTCCCAGAACAGTGGAAGACGGGGCGGCTAGTCCTCATCCGGAAGGATGGGCGACCCGCCGACAGTCCCTCGGCCTACCGGCCCTTCGTGCTGTTGGACGAGGTGGGGAAGCTGTTCGAGCGGATTCTGGTTTCCCGCCTCGTCCAGCACCTGTCCCAAGAGGGTCCCGACTTGGCCGATTCGCAATATGGCTGCAGGCGGGGGCGCAACACTATCGACACAATCCAGTCGATGTGCTCCCGGTGCGACTCGGCCACGTCCCGGGGCAGGGTGGCGTTAGGCGTTAGTCTGGACATCGTCAACACCATCAACACCCTGCCTCACGGGACGAAAAGTGGGGCGCTGATACGCCACAAGGCGCCCCCCTACATGAGGAGGATCGTCGGCGACTACCTCCGGGACAGGAAGATAGTGTACAGGGGCCGGGATGGCCAGATGCACGAGAGGGACGTGGACTGTGGCGTACCGCAGGGTTCTGCGAAAGGTCCCACACTTTGGTACCTGGGGTACGACCCGGTCTTGCGGGCCGTCGGTCGGGGGTGGAAAAGGACTAGCCGCCTCGCCGAGATTGGCGTCGCTGCCGTTGCCGCGGGGATCCGGCGGCTGGGGCTTCAGCTAGATCCCCACAAAACCGAGGAGATGTGGTTTTACTCGCCTCGGCGTGGGGTTGCACCACCGCCCCAGTCGGTGGTCCATGTGAGTGGAGTCGATGTCCAGGTGGAGAAGGGCCACAGGTACTTGGGCCTCCACCTGGACAGCCACTGCCGCTTCGAGGAGCACTTCGGTCGTCTGGCCCGCCGACTAGACAGGGCAAGCAACGCGCTTGCCCGTCTACTGCCCAATATCGATGGGCCCAACGAGAAGGTTCGCCGTCTCTACGTGGGAATCGTGCGGAGCATGGCCCTCTATGGTGCGCCCATATGGGCGAACGCCCAGATGGATTCCCGGCGCAGCCAGCAACTGCGTGCCCTTCGTCTGGACGGGATCCTGCCAGAACAGATGACCGAAGCTGTTGCTAGGATTAGGCGCCATGCCCGGCAGAGAGCCCTGGGTCGGTGGCGACGCGAGCTCGTCGAGAGCGGTGCCAGCGCCCAGCATGTAGCCGGGGCGGTCCTTCCAGTGCTCAAGAAATGGAGGGACCGCTGCCACGGAAGGCTCACGTTTAGGACCACACAGGTGCTCACCGCACACGGTTGTTGCGGTGAGTTCCTGCACCGGATCCGGGCGGAGGGGACGGCAGCATGCCATCACTGCGGGGCGAGGCGGCACACCGAGCAACATACCCTGGAGCACTGTCCAGCGTTTGCGCGGGCCCGTCACGCCCTGCGGTGCGAAGTTGGTGGTGATCTATCGCCGGTGGCACTTGTCAAAGAGATGCTCGCCGGCGAGAATCAGTGGAGGGCGGTGTCCGATTACTGCGAGACTTTCATCGCCCTGAAGGAGGAACCGGAGCGGGATCGGGGCAGAACCGACCCCATCCGCAGAAGGAGGGGGAGTCGTCGGGGGAGACCCCCTGACGTCGTCACCTGAGGGGATGGGGCGGTGGGCCTGGTATGTAACATCTTCACGGCCCACCGCCCCCAACGGGGAAAAGAGGAGGGGGGAGCATCCGCTCCACCTGAAGAGAAGTTCTATGGGGGGACACCAGTCACCTCCCGGAAGAGGAGCACCGCGGAGGGGCGAACGTCCCTCCCCCAACACCGATCGCGCGGCCCCACGAAACTTATGCGGGGCCGCGTGCAATAGGGTGTGGCCCTCGATGGCGGCGGAATTTGGCACGTACGGGGAGGGCCAAACCTAGACCCTCCCCCGAGCAAGGCGGCGTCAACGCGCCATGGGTGTTTGGGCCCCGGTGTTGATCGCCAGAGGTCCCGGGGCGCTCCCCAACACCCAGCGTAGGCCACAGTGGGGGTTTTAACCGTTAAAAATCCGGCATTACCCGCGGCTCCTCCCCAGGGGGCCTGGGGGCGTCTTTCGAAGATTTCCCCCTCGTAAAAAAAAAAGAAAAAGGTTAGGTTAGGTTGGATTCCCGGTCTACGGACCTACCTGGTTATCCAGGATAGGCGGGGAGGTGATGCCCCGACGTGGCGCGTGGCGGATAGGGGAATGCTCGCCATGCACTTTTCAGAGCGCATGGAGGGTAGGAGCGATAGCTCCCGCGGACCAAACACCAAGGGAAAGAAAGCCCATTAAAACCTCCCCTGAGACTGGGGGATAGAATACAGACAGGGTAACCCCTGCCTGTCGTACAAGGCGACTGAAAGGTTGACGATCGCTGCCGCTGGAATGTCCTCAATGAGGACTTAGGGCGATGTCGGCGGGGTCCTTGGGCTACGGCCTTTGGGCTCTGGAAGGAACTACCATGCCGGCAAGGTCCAGGGCGGAGAGGCGATGAAGGTTGCAGCGGCATCGTTGAGTTCTCCACGGGCCAAGCTGCGTGGCAGTCTGGTGCGTGTAGCGAACCCGGAGTGCCCTAGCAATTATACCGTAATCCAGTGGTCACGTTTCGCTGGAACGGGAGGCTTGCCTTAACCGGCCGGCCTGCGAGGATGACAATCTCTTCAAAAATCCCTAGCCCCAACCTGCGGCACGCGGTGAGGAGGGTGCCCCTGGAGTTAGCGATCTGGACCATCGAGCCAGTGGCTGTACGGCCCTGCCGCGGTGCACCCTGTGCACCGATTCAGGGCGGCCCGCGGGACACAGGATGGTGACCAGAGGATGCCCGTCGGTCTCCGCGAAGAAAGGGCGGAAGAAGCCCGCCAAAAAGACGAGAGCGAAGCAGTCCCCGGTTGCATCGCCCACTGGGGTAGCGGGCCCCAGCAACGCAGAAGCAGCTGTGGAGGCAGCTTTTGCTACAAACCCTGGCCGAGTGGCAGGTTGACGTTGCGGTGGTGTCGGAGCACCACCGAGTACTGGACCGACCCAACTGGTTCGCCGACCCGGCGGGCTCCGTCGCCATCGTCCTGGCGGGTCGGCACGTCCCCCCGCCCGCCGATGTCTTAGCACGGGGGCGGGATTTCGCGGCCGTTCACTGGGGGGCGTAGCAGTGATGGGCGTGTACGCATCGCCCAGCTGGTCCCTGGAGCGGTTCGAGGAGTTCCTGCACCGGGTGGGGAGCGTTGTGGTTAGCTCCCGCACCCGGCCGACGTTGGTCCTCGGGGATTTCAACTCGAAGGCCGAAGCATGGGAGTCCCCGAGGACCGACGCGAGAGGAGGGGCGGTACTGCTAAGGACGGCTGGCGCGGGGCTCCTGCTCCTGAACAGGGGATCCGCCAGCACCTGCGTTCGGGCTCAGGGGGAATCCATTGTGGATCTGGGCTGGGTGTCCCCTCTGGCCGGGCGCATGGTGCAAAATTGGAGGGTTGCGGCGAGGGAGACGCTGAGTGATCATCTATACACCGCCTTCGGCTACTCCCTCCCCGCCGCCCCCCGGCCGGTGCCTGGCCCGCCACTGCGACGCTGAGTGCTGAGGAGGCTGGACAAGGACGTGCTGATGGCCGCAGCCCTTGCCGTGGCTTGGCCAGCTCTTCCGCCAGTGGCAGCGCGCCCGAAGGGGTCGAGTTCGCGACCCGGCGAGGGAGGATCTGCTGAGGGGCACATACCAGGTCTTCGTGGTAGCCCCGAGGCAGGCCATCAGGGACGCGAAATCCCGGGCGTGGGAGGATCTCCAGGGTTCTCTGGACGAGGACCCGTGGGTGCGCCCTTACCGGATGGTCAGGGGCAAGCTCCGCGCACGGGCGCCACCGGTCTCGGAGAGCCTGGACCCCCAGCTGCTGACGCAGGTAATAGACACCCTCTTCCCCCGTTCCGGGAGAACGTCGCACCCGCACCACCAGCAAGGGCCGGCGGAGCCCGTCGCCTGGTCCGCTGACCTGGGGGTCACAGAGGAGGAGCTGGACGATGCCGTCAGAAGGCTCGGGGCCAAAGGCACCGCCCCGGGCCCGGACGGCATCCCCGGCCGCGCTTGGGTTATCGCGTCCGGCATCCTAGGTCCGAGGCTGTGCCGCCTCTTCAGCGCCGCTTTGGAGCAGGGGGTGTTCCTCTCGATTTGGAAGGAGGGGCGGCTGGTCCTCCTCCGAAAGGACGGACGGCCCGCAGATTCTCCCTCTGCGTACCGGCCGATTGTGCTGTTGGACGAGGTGGGAAAGCTCTTCGAGCGTGTCATCGCACACCGCCTCGTCCACCACCTGTCGAGCGTTGGCCCCGATCTGGCCGATATCCAGTTCGGGTTTCGCGAGGCTCGCAGCACCATCGACGCTATCCAGCGGCTGCGCACCCTCGCCGAGTCGGCCACGTCCCGGGGCGGGGTGGCGCTGGGTGTCTCCTCGGACGTTACAAACGCGTTCAACACCCTGCCCCGTGGGACGATGCGGAGGGCGCTGGTTCACCACAACGTCCCCCCGTATCTGCAGAGGATCATCGGGGCCTTCCTGGATGCCAGGTGAATACTGTACACCGGCCGGGACGGTACGCTGCACTGGAGAGAGGTCGACCGCGGAGTGCCCCAGGGGTCCAAACTGGGCCCCCATTTATGGAACGGTGGGTACAACGCGGCGCGGCGGGTTACCCTCCCGCCCGGGGTGTGGGCCACGGTATTCGCAGATGACTACTACCTGCTGGCCACCGGGCGGGACTGGTTGAGGACCTGCCGTCGTGCCGAGGTGGGGGTCGCCATCGTGCGAATAGTGATCCGGGCGCTGGGTCTGGCGCTGGCTGCACACAAGTCCGAGGCCATGTGGTTCTTCGAGCCTCGGCGTGGGGTTGCCCCTCCGGCCCAGCTCTGGCTCGAGGTCGGCGGGTGCCGAATCGTGATCGGCCGGGGTCTTCGATACCTTGGCCTGTATCTCGACAACCACTGGCGGTTCGATGTTCACTTCGAACGCCTGGCTCCCCGATTGGAACAGGTGGCGACCAATCTTGGCCGCCTGTTGCGCAACCTCGGGGGGTCGGGAGTGAGGGTTCGCCGCCTATACGTGGGAATCGTCCGGTCCATAGCCCTATACGGGGTCCGAAATGGGCCGGCGATCTGGCGGTCAGCAGGCACAGCTGCACTCTGCTGCGGCGGGTGGAGCGCCGGCTGGCTATCAGGATCGTGCGGGGCTACTGCACGATGCCCTACGAGGGGGCGATTGTCCTGGCGGGTCTCATCCCACTCCGGTACCAGGCGGAGGTCGAATCCAGTACATACTGGTATTCGCGAGCCCTCCGCCAGGCCGGGGAAAACCCGCCAGGCCCGACTGGTCGCGGCGGAAAGGTGGCAGAGATCCCTAGCAGAGGGGGCGGCCGCCGGAAGCCGTGCCGTCGGGGCTGTCCTGCCGATGATATCGGGGTGGCGGGACCGCGGCCGCCTGTCGTTCCGGGTCACGCAGGTTATCTCCGGACACGGGGTGTTCGGGGAGTTCCTGTGCCGGAGGAACAGGGATTGGACCCCCCAGTGTTGGCTCTGCGGGGCGGCGCGGGACACCGCACAACACACGCTGGCGGAGTGCCCGGTGTTTGCGGTGGCCCGCCACGCCCTGACGGCAGAAATAGGGGAGGATATCTCGCCGGCAGGCGTCGTGAGACAGATGCTTGCCGGCGAGACAGATTGGAGGGCCGTGACCACCTTCTGCGAGGAGGTCATGGCCCTCAAGGAGAGGTCCGAGCGGGATCGTGAAAGGTACGATCCCGCTCGGTGAAGTCGCGGACGTGGGACGCGACGACGTCGCAGGGATCCGCCGCCATAAGGGGTGCGGGGGGGGGGCGATGGCGGCTTTCGCTATTTGCCCCCCGGCGTGACGGATGCGGGACGGGGTAGTGTAGAGGGAGGGCCCGCGTGCCCTCCCTCCTCCTGGGGAGATTTTATGGGAGGTGTTTCTTGTGGGGGTGGGAGGGGTCGCGGTGTACCCTTCCGCACCGGACGAAATGAGCCCGGACCCCGGTCGGACTCGGGGGCGTGCGGGTGGGGAACCCGTTCTCAATCGTGGGCCCCTCTCCGTCCGCCTCGGGGGAGCCGGGTGACTCCGGGCGGAGAGTGGGGATTTCCCTCCCACGTTGGGAGTGGCGCTGGCCCCCTCAGGGGGTGTACCGCAAAGCCGAGGTAGTCCACCTGGAGGGTGGCTGGCCACGGCTCACCGCAGCCCACAGGGGGACGACTCGGCGGGCCGCAGGCGCCCTGTTTGGGCCCCCTATGTGGGCGCCATTGCACGCGGACCCGGGGTGTAGCCGGCACCGGAAGCCGGCGGAGCGAAGTGCTGCGCCTGATCTTCCTCGCGGGCGGGCGGGGGGTTGCTCCTCCCCGTAGCCTATGAGGAGATCGAGCCGTGGTGACTGCAGGCGGTGCGGGCTGGGGGGCCCGGCCGCCATTGCACGCAGTTCCCCCGCGACGGATCCGGCACCGGGTGCGACCCCTGGTGCCGACTGGGGGAGTTGTTACATCCCCGGTGAGGTGCGCCTTCAGCGCACGGCGGGGAGGCTCCGGAGTTATAGTAATCAGGTCCCGGAGCCTCTGCCATATGCCAGAGGAGGTCGCCGTGGGGTTTTAGTCAGTAGGAATCTGACACTCCCCCGCTGCCCTCCCCCAGGGGTGCGGGGGGTCTTATGCAAGATTTCCCCACGAAAAAAAAGGTTAGGTTAGGTTAGGTTAGATTGGAGTCCCATGCTGGCTGCCGAGCTGGTCGGACGTGTCGTTCAAGGGTCCCGTGGCCTGCCAGGCATCTGGCGCTGCGTGGTTGCATCGTTCTTTGTTTCCTTGATTTTTCTTGATTTTCTACATCTTCTTCGTTTTTTCTTCGGTTCTGCAACATCATTAATTCCTACGATTTCGCGACCTCTGCGGCCCTTGCGGTGCTTCGCGGCGCCTCACGACTATGTGGATACTAAGTGCTAGGTTATCTTCTTTGGTGCATGTGTGTGCGCGTTCTTTTTGTGTCTCCCCATAATCTGTGCGGTTCTATAAGTGTTACGGAAGTGTACCAGTGATACGAGCTCGCTTCACTAATGTTTTACTGCAAGCGTGCTTTGCGGTTCTATTTCGAGATATATCGAGATATTTATAAGTTCCGAAGCCGCACCAACATTGTAAGGAAGAAGAAACACTGTCGCCCATTTCTTTGAGGTAACTCTGCACTATTCTAAGCTGTATTCACTATTCCGAGCTGTAAATGCCACTTCCAGCGCAGCTGTGCAGAAGAAGAACAAGAAGAAGAAGAAATATCTCGGAATATGTGAGTGACGCCCCGCTCCTTGAGGTAAATCTGCAAATATCTCGGAAATAGTGCGAGCTATGGCAAAATGTTGAGAGACCTTTTTTGTAGGAAATCAAATTTCCTACTATTTATGTTGTATGACATAGTCGCGTGGTCGGAAAACACGTGCGTTCTCGAGGAGCGTACAAACAAGAAGAACAAGAATCGATCATGGCGTCGATCGTGCCGGTTCCGCGTGGAGAGGGGACCGCGTGCACAAAGTTGGCCCGAGAGGTGCTGCCGCTGTCGGTAACGACGCACCAACGAAGTACTTTCGTTGCCAACTTCGTAGTCTGCGAGCAATTTGGGGAATTTCGCCAACATATGGAAAAATGTTAAGCGAAGTTTTTGGTGGGAAATAAAATTTCCTACTATTTATGTTCTATGAGATTTTTTGATCAGATTCGTAGTTTTGGAACTATGGCTCCAAAAAACGCGGAATTTCACTGCGAATCGTTTCCAATTTACGAATATTATCCTTAAATAATGTCCAATGTTTATAATTAACACCCCGAACAGCGGAAACACGACGTCGAAATGCCGCGTAACACGCACAGCACGTTTTCGTTATTTAACAATAAATTAACACAATATTTAATCAAAAAACGACACAATAGCACTTCCGAACACATAATAAAAATGATTTTACCAAAAAACGCGAATAACTATGCCGCTATCCACCGCGTTGAAAATCTAACCACGGAGCGACCACGAAACACGTCCGCTCTCCTCGACGCGTAGAGCGGGAATCTAACCTTTTTTTTTCCGTGGGAAATCTTACATAAGACCCCCCGCCAGCCGTGGAAGGAGGCAGCGGGGGAGTGTCAGATTCCTACTGACTAAAACCCCACAACGACCTACTCTGGCGTATGACAGAGGCTCCGGCACCTGATTCCTATAACTCCGGAGCCTCCCCCGCCGTGCGCTGAAAGCGGCCCTCACCGGGGGAGTAATAACTCCCCCAGCCGGCACCAGGGGTCGCACCCGGTGCAGCCTCCATCGCGGGGGAACTGCGTGCAATGGCGGCCAGCCCCTCCAGCCCGTACCGCCTGCAGTCCCCGCGCCTCGTTCTCCTCACAGGCTACGGGGAGGAGCAACGCCCCGCCCGCCCGCGAGGAAGGTCGGGTGCTATCCTTCGCTCCGCCTGCTTCCGGTGCCGGCTACACCCCGGGTCCGCGTGCAATGGCGCCCAGACAGAGCGCCTGCGGCCCGCCGAGTCGTCCCTCTGTGGGCTGCAGTGAGCCGTGGCCGGCCACCCTCCAGGGGGCTCCCTCGTCTCCGCTGCGCGCCCCTGCGGGGGCCAGCGCCACTCCCAGCGTGGGAGCGAGACGCCACTCCCCGCCCGGAATCACCCGGCCCCCCAGAGGCGGACGGAGAGGGACACCCGATTGAGAACGGGTTCCTCACCAGCACGCCCCCGAGTCCGACCGGGGTCCCGGCTCATCTCGTCCGGGGTGGGAGGGTACATCGCGACCCCTCCCGCCCCCACAAGAGACACCCCCCGTAAAATCTCCCCAGGAGGCGGGAGGGCACGCGGGCCCTCCCTCTACACTACCCCGTCCCGCATCCGTCACGCCGGGGGGCAAATAGCGAAAGCCGCCATCCCCCCCCCCCCCCGCACCCCTTATGGCGGCGGATCCCTGCGACGTCGTCGCGTCCCACGTCCGCGACCTCTCCGAGTGGGCTCGTACCTTTCACGACCCTGCTCGGACCTCTCCTTGAGGGCCATCACCTCCTCGCAGAAGGTGGTCACAGCCCTCCATTCCGTCTCGCCGGCAAGCATCTGTCTCACGACGCATGCCGGGGAGAGATCCTCCCCTATTTCTGCCGTCAGGGCGTGGCGGGCCACCGCAAACCCCGGGCACTCCGCCACCGTGTGCTGTGCGGCGTCCTGCGCCGCCCCGCAGAGCCAACAGTGGGGGGTCCATTCCCTGTTCTTCCGGCACAGGAACTCCCAGAACACCCCGTGTCCGGAGAGCACCTGCGTGACCCGGAACGACAGGGCGCCGTGGCCGCGGTCCCACCACTCCGATATCATCGACAGGACCGCCCCGACGGCAGCCCCCTCTGTTAGGGATCTCTGCCACCTTTCCGCCGCGACCAGTCGGGCCTGGCTCCGGTGTTCCTCGACCGTCGGCCCCAGCGGGTCCTCCCCGGCCTGGCGGAGGGCTCGCGAATGCCAGTATGTACTGGATTCGACCACCGCCCGGTACCGGAGTGGGATGAGACCCGCCAGGACCATCGCCCCCTCGTAGGAGATCGTGCAGTAGCCGCACAGGATCCTGATGGCCAGCCGGTGCTCCACCCGCCGCAGCAGAGTGCAGCTGTGCCTACTGACCGCCAGATCGCCGGCCCATATCGGAACCCGTATAGGGCTATGGACCGGACGATTCCCACGTATAGACGGCGAACCCTCACTCCCAGCCCCCCGAGGTTGGGCAACAGGCGGCCAAGATTGGTAGCCACCTGTTCCAATCGGGGAGCCAGGCGGTCGAAGTCAACATCGAACCGCCAGTGGCTGTCGAGATACAGGCCGAGGTATCGAAGACCCCGGCCGATCACGATTCGGCACCCGCCGACCTCGAGCCAGAGCTGGGCCGGAGGGGCTACCCCACGCCGAGGCTCGAAGAACCATATGGCCTCGGTCTTGTGAGGAACCAGCGCCGGACCCAGCCCCCGGATCGCACTTCACACGATGGCGACCCCCACTTCGGCACGACGGCAGGTCCTCAACCTGTCCCGCCCGGTGGCCAGCAGGTAGTAGTCATCTGCGAATACCGTGGCCCACGCCCCGGGCGGGAGGTTCACCCGCCGCGCCGGGTTGTACCCCACGTTCCATAAGCGGGGGCCCAGTTTGTACCCCTGGGGCACTCCGCGGTCGACCTCTCTCCAGTGCAGCGTATCATCCCGGCCGGTGTACAGTATCCACCTGCCATTCAGGAAGGCCCCGATGAACCTCTGCAGATACGGGGGGACGTTGTTGTGAACCAGCCCCCCCCCGTATCGTCCCACGGGGCGGGGTGTTGAACGCGTTTGTAACGTCCAAGAAGACACCCAGCCCCACCCAACCTCGTGACGTGGCCGACTCGGCGAGGGTGCGCACCCGCTGGATAGCGTCGATGGTGCTGCGACCCTCGCGAAACCCGAACTGGATGTCGGCCAGATCGGGGCCAACGCTCGACAGGTGGAGGACGAGGCGGTTTGCGATGACACTCTCGAAGAGCTTTCCCACCTCGTCCAACGGTACAATGGGCCGGTATGCAGAGGAAGAATCTGCGGGCCGTCCGTCCTTTCGGAGGAGGACCAGCCGCTCCTCCTTCCTCATCGGGACGAACACCCCCTGCTCCAAAGCGGCGCTGAAGATGCGGCACAGCCTCGGACCTAGGATGCCGGACGCGATAACCCAGGCGCGGCCGTGGATGCGGTCCCGGCCCGGGGCGGTGTCCTTGGCCCCGAGCCTTCTGACGGCATCGTCCAGCTCCTCCTCTGTGACCCCCAGGTCTGCGGACCAGGCGACGGGTTCCGGCGGCCCTTGCTGGTGGCGCTGGTGCGACGTTCCCCCGGAACGGGGGAAGGGGGTGTCTATTACCCGCGTCAGCAGCTGGGGGTCCAGGCTCTCCGAGACCGGGGGCGCCCGTGCGCGGAGCTTGCCCCTGACCATCCGGTAAGGGCGCACCCACGGGTCCTCGTCCAGAGAGGCCTGGAGCTTCTCCCACGCCCGGGATTTCGCGTTCCTGATGGCCTGCCTCGGGGCTACCACGAAGACCTGGTATGTGCCCCTCAGCAGATCCTCCCTCGCCGGGTCGCGAACTCGAGCCCTTCGGGCGCGCTGCCACTGGCGCCGGGCGTGCTCACACTCGGATCGGAGATCCGCAATGTCGCCTGACCACCAGTACACCGTCCTCCGGGGGGGTAGGCGCGTGGCCCGGGGCATGGCGGTGTCGCGTATTGCGGTCATCGCCTCCCGGAACCACTTGGCCTCCCCTTCAACGTCCACGACCGGCCCGGCCGGAAGAGCTGACCCTCCCCTGCCGTCCAGAGGTGGCAGGAGGGCGGCACCCGGCGGCGCGACGACGGGAGCGATGCCATCCACGAGCGCGGCCGTCCCCGATGCCCCCCCCCCCCCCCTTGGCGGCTGGGGCCTCGTGATCGGTGGGGTCGTCCACGGCCCGCCTCCCTGCGGTCGCGGCAGGCGACGGTGAACGCACCGGGGCGGGGTGATCCGTCTCCTCCAACGTGGTAGCCCTACGACAGCTCCTCTTCGGCCGGGCCTCCTGCTCCAGAGGGGACGCCGGCCGCGACGCCTTTCTGGTGCCAGGGGCGGCCGGGGCATCTACCGCCGGGCGCCTCTCGCGCAGAGCCTCCAGCTCCCGCCGCAGTGTCGCAATCCTCCCCTTGTGACGCTATTTTGGCGTCGCGGAGCTGTAATTGGGCCCTGAACTCCTCCGTTTCGTGGTCGTCGCGGTGCCGCGCGGTCCTCAGCCCCAGCTCGTTTACGACCGCCTCCACGTCGTGGGATGCCTCCCTGAGGTCACGGACACACGTGCCCTTCAGGTTTTTGGAGCACCCCGCGACCTTCTCGACCTTTACGGCGCGCGCCACAAGGTCTGGGGAGGGGAGTAGGCGCACATCCCGCGCAATCTCTCCGCCTCCCTCAGCTTCAGGGCCGACCGGCTTGGCTGGCGGGGGGCCGCGCTGACGTCCAGTAGCTCCCTAGTTGCCTGGAGCTCCATCTCCTCCCGCTGTAGGCGCAGGAATTCTTCTTTGTTCGCGGCAAGGGCCACGTAGTCCCCCGATGTACACGGGCGTCCCCTCTTAGCCGCAGCCGAGGTGCTGGAGGTCGTGGGCGGCACCGAGATCACTGCCCCATCCGACTCCTTCTCGCTGTCAACCGGCTGTCGCCAGAATCCCCTATCAGAGGCAGCAGAAGAAACCCTGCAGCCCCTGGTGGATCCCGCCGACATGGGTCGCGCCCTTCTGGCCGGAGCGGTAGCCGCGGCGCTCCTGGCCCCCGTCTGCGCCGTCTCCTCATCACTCGCCGACCTGACCGTGTCAGGTTCCCTTGCCTGGTTTGTCATCGTTTCGTCCCGTCCTGCGTGTTGTTTTTGGTTTGTAGAAGCTTCCGTATTCGTCCCACGAGTAGGTCGGATCCTAGGTCCGCCCAGGCAGAGCCGCCTTACCTGGGTAAGGCAGATACACCCGGGGGGTCGCCAGACACCCCTGGGTTGGTCGCTAGCGACTGGTGCACCCACCAGCCACCCCTGGTGCTAACTCCAGGGGCACCCTCCTCACCGCGTGCCGCAGCTTGGGGCTAGGGATTTTTGAAGAGATTGTCATCCTTGCAGGCCGGCCGGTCAAGGCAAGCCTCCCGTTCCAGCGAAACGTGACCACTGGATAACGGTATAATTGCTAGGGCACTCCGGGTTCGCTACCCGCACCAGACTGCCACGCAGCCTGGCTCCTGGAAAACTCAACGATGCCGCTGCAACCTCCATCGCCTCTCAGCTCTGGACCATACCGGCATGGTAGTACCTTCCAGAGTCCAAAGGCCGTAGCCCAAGGACCCCGCCGGCATCGCCCCAAGTCCTCATTGAGGACATTCCAGCGGCAGCGATCGTCTCCCTTTCGATCGCCTTGTACGACAGGCAGGGGTTACCGTGTCTGTATTCTATCCCCCAGTCACAGGGGAGGTTTTTAATGGGGTTTCCTTCCCTTGGTGTTTGGTCCGCGGGAGCTATCGCTCCTACCCTCCATGCGCTCCGAAAAGTGCATGGCGAGCATTCCCCTATCCGCCACGCGCCACGTCAGGACATCACCTCCCCGCCTATCCTGGATAACCAGGTAGGTTCGTGGAGCGGGAATCCAACCTAACCTAACCTTTTTTTTTTTTTACGTGGGGGAAATCTTCGAAAGACGCCACCAGCCCCCCTGGGAAGGAGCCGAGGGTAGTGCCGGATTTTTACCGGCTAGAACCCCCACGGTGGCATACGCTGGGTGTTGGCGAACGCCCGGGGACCTCCGACGAACAACACCGGGGCCCAAACACCCATGGCGCGTTGACGCCGCCTTGCTCGAGGGAGGGTCTAGGTTTGGCCCTCCCCCTACGTGCCAAACTCCGCCGCCATCGAGGGCCACACCCTATTGCACGCGGCCCCGTTTAAGTCTCGTGGGGCCGCGCGATCGGTGTTGGGGGAGGGACGTTCGCCCCTCCGCGGTGCTCCTCTTCCGGGGGGTGACTGGTGTCGCCCCATAGAACTCCTCTTCAGGTGGAGCGGGTGTTCCTCCCTCCACTTCTCCCCGTTGGGGTCGGTGGGCCTGGTATATAACATCTTCACGGCCCACCGCCCCATCTCCCTCAGGCGACGCCGTCAGGGGGTCTCCCCCGACGACGCCCCCTCCTTCTTCTCCGGATGGGGTCGGTTCTGTCCCGACCCCGCTCCGCTTCCTCCTTCAGGGCGATGACCGTCTCGCAGTAATCGGTCACCGCCCTCCACTGATTCTCGCCGGCGAGCATCTCTTTGACAAGTGCCGCCGGCGATAGATCACCACCAACTTCGCACCGCAGGGCGTGACGGGCCCGCGCAAACGCTGGACAGTGCTCCAGGGTATGTTGCGCGGTGTCCCGCCCTGCCCCGCAGTGATGGCATGCTGCCGTCCCCTCCGCCCGGATCCAGTGCAGGAACTCACCGAAACAACCGTGTCCGGTGAGCACCTGTGTGGACCTAAACGTGAGCCTTCCGTGGCAGCGGTCCCTCCATTTCTTGAGCACTGGAAGGACCGCCCCGGCTACGCGCTGGGCGGTGGCGCCGCTCTCGACGAGTTCGCGTCACCACCGACCCAGGGATCTCTGCCGGGCCTGGCGCCTAATCCTAGCAACAGCTTCGGTCATCTGTTCTGGCGGGATCCCGTCCAGACGAAGGGCACGCAGACGCCAGAAGACTTTGGCGTCACCCTCTGCCTGGAACTTGAAGGGGACAACCCCCGCCAGGCTCATCGCTGCCTCGTAGCGGACCGTGCGGTAACCTCTGATTACCCTGATGGGTATCCTCCTCTCAGCCCGGCGCAGCAGTTGCTGGCTGCGCCGGGAATCCATCTGGGCGTTCGCCCATTTGGGCGCACCATAGAGGGCCATGCTCCGCACGATCCCCACGTAGAGACGGCGAACCATCTCGTTGGGCCCCCCGATATTGGGCAGTAGACGGGCAAGCGCGTTGCTTGCCCTGTCTAGTCGGGGGGCCAGACGACCGAAGTGCTCTTCGAAGCGGCAGTGGCTGCCCAGGTGGAGGCCCAAGTACCTGTGGCCCTTCTCCACCTGGACGTCGACTCCACCCACATGGACCACCGACTGGGGCGGCGGCGCAACCCCACGCCAAGGCGAGTAAAACCACATCTCCTCGGTTTTGTGGTGATCTAGCTGACGCCCCAGCCGCCGGATCCCCGCGGCAACGGCAGCGACGCCAATCTCGGCGAGGCGGCTAGTCCTTTTCCACCCCCGACCGACGGCCCGCAAGACCGTGTCGTACCCCAGTTCCCAAAGTGTGGGACCTTTCGCAAAACACGGGGGAAAGCCACAGTCCACGTCCCTCTCGTGCATCTGGCCATCCCGGCCCCTGTACACTATCTTCCTGTCCCGGAGGTAGTCGCCGACGATCCTCCTCATGTAGGGGGGCGCCTCGTGGCGTATCAGCGCCCCACTTATCGTCCCGTGAGGCAGGGTGTTGAAGGTGTTGACGATGTCTAGACTAACGCCTAACGCCACCCTGCCCCGGGACGTGGCCGAGTCGCAGCGGGGGCGCATCGACAGGATTGCGTCGATAGTGTTGCGCCCCCGCCTGAAGCCATATTGCGACTCGGCCAAGTCGGGACCCCCCTAGGACAGGTGCTGGATGAGGCGTGATACCAGTATCCGCTCGAACAACTTCCCCACCTCGTCCAACAGCACGATGGGCCGGTAGGCCTCGGGACTGTCGGCGGGTCGCCCATCCTTCCGGATGAGGACTAGCCGCCCCGTCTTCCACTGTTCTGGGAAGACTCCTTCCTTATTGCAGCCGCTGAAGAGGCGTCTCAATCTCGGACCGATGACGCGTAGAGCCTTCACCCAGGCACGGCCGGGGACGCCGTCGGGGCCCGGAGCAATGTTTCGGGCCCCCATCCGTTTAATCGCCCCGGCCAGCTGCTCCTCCGTGACCCCCAGTTCGTCGGAGCAAACCACCTCCTCGTGGTCCGGCGGGGGGGGGGGTGTGTTCCGTCTCTCGTGGGAACAAAGTGTCGACTACCCGCCCCAAAAACCGGGGGTCGAGGCACTCCGTGACCGGGGGCGCCCAGGGCCTAAGCTTGCCCATCACCATTTTGTATGGGCGCCCCCATGGGTCCTTCTGGAGAGAGCCTAGGAGCTCGTCCCATGCCCGGGATTTAGACTCCTTGATGGCCGTCTGCAGGGCAGTTTCCAAAACTCGGTACTGCCCGTACAGATCCTCCTTCCTCGCTGAGTCGCGGAATGTCCGTCTTCTGCGGGCCCTTTGCCACTGGCGACGGGCTGCGAGACAATCTCGTCTCAGATCACCAATTTCGCCCGTCCACCAGTAGACGGCCCGACTGCGGAGGTTCTTGGCCCGGGGCATGGCGTTGTCGCACACCGCCTTCATGGCTCTCCGGAACCATTCTACCTCCTCCCCAATGTCCTCGAACGGCCCGGCTGGTGTTGGCAGCCAGGCCAGAGCGAGGTTTGCAGCCATCAGCACGGCCTCGTCCATCCTCTTCAGCGCCCACCGTAGCGGTGGTGGTCCACAGGGGCGGCGGGCGGTGGTGGTAAGGTCGAGGCGGATGTGTAGATGGTCAATAAGTGTGGCCGCCTCTTCCACCACCCTCCATCTCTGCACCATACGCGCGGCCAAGGGAGTCGCGAAAGACAAATCGACTATAGACTCCCCCTGGGCATGCACGCAGGTGCTCACGGACCCCACATTGAGCAGGTGTAGTTCTAGCCCCGCCGCCCAATTTACGACCGCCCTGCCTCTTGCGTTTGTCCTCGGGGAACCCCAAAGTGACGCATGGGCATTAAAGTCCCCGAGGACTAGCACTGGCCGGGGGGAACAACGGGAGACAAAGTCCCCCACCCGGTCTAGGTACTGTTCATATTGCGCGAGAGGCCATCTGGGCAGGGCATAGAGCCCCACCACCGCTATTTCACCCCACAGCACGCCGACGAACCCCCGGCCACGTTCCAGTGGGGCGGGGTGTGGGGGCACTACGGTGCCAATAATCGCCACGGAGCCGTCCTCGTCCCCGAACCAATCTGGTCTGTCGAGGACACGGTACGGCTCCACGGCCACCGCCAACCCAGCCTTCCACTCGGCCAGGGTTTGGAACATGTCCTGAGCCCTGGCCGAGCGGTTCAAGTTGGCCTGAAGTATAGGGCCCTTAGGCCCCATACCTAGGCCTAACGAGACGCCTCCGCGGCATTTTTACTCGCCGACTTGGCAGGGGGATTTTTCTTGCCCCCCTTCTTCGACTCCGCAGGCTTGGTCATTGATGCCTGTTCCTTGGGGGCTGTTCCTGCCCGTTCAACGGCACTCTTCTTCTTCCTCTGGGAGGAGGAGGGGTCACAACCTTTTGCCCCCAATCGAAGCCCCGCGGGCCGCCTCAGGTCCGCACAGAGGGGGCACCGCGGTCTGGCGCTACACTTGCTGGCCACGTGGCCCGACTCTCCGCACTCATAGCAGCGGTCGGACCTATCAGCTTCGCAAGTGCATCGCTGCCCAACATGCCCTCTCTCCAGGCAGCGATAGCACTGCAATGGCCACGCTGGTAGCGCCTGTATTTTGGCCGAGGACCACCCGACCAGAACCCTCCCAGAGGCGGATAACTATTTGAGTGCCGCTAGAGGGCATCTCGCCCAGACAGTCCCCATCCTTTGGGGGGAGTTGCGAATCTCCCCCATTTTAATTTCTTCAGCGGAGCAACCCCCGCAGCGGCGAATGCGCCCGCCACCTCCGACCGAGTCGTCGAGACCGGTCACCCTAACCTCGCCCATATTTATGGGGCGGGCAACCCTCACCTCAGTGCCACTGAACACCTGGCGGAGTCGGTCAGCCAACTTGGCAGCTTTCTCCGTCCTGTCCTCCCCAGGTATCTCGAGGACCAAGCCACCGGTCCGAGCTCGCCTGGGCATCAACGCCGTGATGCCCAGCTCCGCCAACTTGACCCGCTCCCGGACCATGAGCATGGCATCGGCGTATGAGACCTTAGCCTCGGGAGCTAGGTTGATGGTGACCGTCGCAGTACGAGGAGGGCGGGGGGCCTTCTGCCTGGCAGGTTGGGCCCCTTGCCCCTTAACCGCCGGTGCCACCCCTCTCTTTTGCCCCTTCTGGGCAACCACCTTGGAGCTCTGGGAGGGAGGGTCCTTGGCCGCTGCCGCCTTCTTCTCTGCAGCTTTAGCGCGGCGGCCGACCATAGTCACCCATGTCCCAACCGCCGTCCTCCGATGTTCTTCGACAATCCGGGCCACTCTACCCACCACAAATGATGCCGGTTGGTCGGGTGCTGAGGAGGGCCCCGGCAACGGCTCCGTGTCGGGCAGGGCCCTATTCCGCACCCGCCTGTTAGCTTCCTTCCTCGATGCAGTGGGGATGGTTGCAGCCGCAGCTCACCCCTTAACATGCTCCGCCCTCTTAGGCGGGGGCTGGACAGCTGCAACAGCGCCTTTGACCTCCGCCCTCTTAGGCGGGGGCTGGACAGCTGCAATAGCGGCTTTGAACTCCGCCCTCTTAGGCGGGGGCTGGACAGCTGCAATAGCGGCTTTGAACTTCGCCCGGAACCCCGACAGGCCCTTTTCGAGGAGAGCCGCAAATCCCCTCATCAGGTCGGGCTCGAGGCCACCAACCTTCCCCTCCTCTGTTCCAGGTGCAGCAGGTGGGATCGGGACTTGCACAACGGGACATTCAGGCGGGCAAGACGGTAAGTCGAAAGCTTCGACTGGGTCCTTCCTACTTTTCCTGCCCGCCTCTTCGCCAGACAACGGCGAGCCGGACCTCGCCGACCTTTGGAATGGGCCGGGGCCTTCAGGCGCCGGCACCTCTGTGGCAGCGACCCTGCACGTAATGTCTGCCAGGCTATTGTGCAGGATGTTGATTTGGGCCTCCTGGGCAGCCACTTGTTCCTCCCGCAGCTTCAGCTGTTCGCGAAGCTCCTTCACCTCTTTATCGGCCCTGGCAGGGGCAGGCCTGATTCCCGCTTCCGTGTGGATGGCCTTAAGGTAGCGGGAGGCCATCCTCAGCTTGCGAACAAATGTCCCTTTCAGCCCCTTGGAGACGCCCGCGACCTTGTCGATGTCGCAACAGAACTCCATGGACTGCGCAATAAGGTCGCGCGTGGGGACATTCTTGACCTCCTCCGCCAGATCCTCAGGGTCCGGGAGGGTCCTGCTACCCCGACTCGGTTTTATAGGGTCCTCGTTAGGATCGAGCACCCTCCTCTCCTCCAGCAGGTCAAGTTCCCGGCGCTGGACATCCAGGACTCTCTGCTTAGCCGCCGCGAGCCACACGTACTGGCCCGTGGTCGGCGGGCGACCCCTCTTGCTCGTGCACCGTACCTCCAGAGATACTGCCGAGGAGAGTGACTCGTCCGAGTCCAAGTCCACCTCTCTCTCACTGGATGCGGGGGCATCAGAGGTCGCCGGGAAAACTCCGGCCCCTCCTCGTACCGGCCTCAGGGGAGGCCACTCCACATCCGTCCTAGTTAATCGGACGGATAAGCGGCGCGCGTCCGTTATCCTGCTAGTGCTGGGCTGCGCCATATCCTCCGCGCCCGCTTCCCGTCTCGCGTCCGGTTGAACAGCCGCAGTCGTCGTCGGTACGTCCCGTCCAGTGTTTGTTGTTGTTGGCGTTTTTAGTTTCAAGTCATCCACAGTGTTCCCACGAGTGGGTCGGTCTGTGGGTCCACCCGGGCAGAGCCGCCTTACCCGGGTAAGGCTAGTACACCCGGGGCGTCGCCAGATACCCCGGGCTTGGCCGCTAGAGACTGATGCACCCATCAACCACCCCTGGCGCTGACTCCAGGGGCGCCCTCATCACCGCGTACCGCAGCTTGGGGCTAGAGATTTTTTATAGCGGTTGTCATCCTCGCGGTCCGGCCAATGAAGGCAAGCCCCCCGTTCCAGCGAAACGTGGCCACTGGCTTACGGTGTAATTGCTTGAGCACTCCGGGTTCGCTACCCGCACCACCTTTTCGCCCCTCCGACCCAGACCTTACCGGCAAGGGAGGCCCTGTCAGGATCCGTTGATCCCACCGGCATCGCCCCGGGTCGTCTGCGAGGCTACTTCGACAGCAGCAAACGCCCCCCTTTCAGTCGCCTTGCACGACAGGCAGGTGTTACCGTGTCTGTATTCTATCCCCCAGTCACAGGGGAGGTTTTGATGGGTTTTCCTTCCCTTGGTGTTTGGTCCGGGGGAGCTATTTTATTTCACTCCTACCCTCCATGCACTCCGAAAAGTGCATGGCGAGCATTCCCCTATCCGCCACCTGGGGACGCGCCACGTCGGGGTATCACCTCCCCTCCCAGACTCTTTTTTTTGGTTCAGTTGGAAGAGGAAATGCGTTTGCGCACGCGCGGGTTGGTTCCCCTTTTCGTTTATTCGGCTAGAGGGGACCCGGGCAGTGTGGGACTCATGTCCGCCCTGAAGGGGCAGCCTGGCGACCGTGAGGTGAGGGCAAACCCAAACAGCCAACGCCAGAAGGGGGCAACCTGGCAACCCAACCCTTAAGGGTTGAGTTTAGTCCAAGAGTAGGCCACAGCCCTGAAGGGGCGACCTAGACGGCAGCCCAGAGTGGGCACTCCCGTGGCTGGACACACTACCCACTAAAACCTCTCCCCTAACGTGGGCCGCCGGCACCTTTTCACTCGTTAGAATTCATAGAGGAATACCAGCGTATAGCCACAACGACGCTTCGGCACTTCATCGCATTTCGCCTTATTGCGGCCGCCCGCAAGAACGCCATGCGCTAGGCACATGGGGCATCTGCGGATCCACGTCGTTGCACCTCCGATCCAGCGGTAGAACATTTTCAACCTGTACGGTAAGGCACAGGATTTTTCTTCGGCCACGACCAGGAACCGAAGTAAGCCCATTCCGGGTGGTCGCGCCATGTGTTCACCTGCCAGGGCAGGAGCTTGCTCTTCGACACGGCTAGAAACCGGGGCGAGTCCTTTCCTCGGTTGACTGTGCCACATCTTGGTAGGCCGCAATCCTCGATGTCCTGTACAATACATACTTTACAGACACGCACACACGCTCATGACAAGCATAGCGCTTCGAGTAGCGCTTCGAATGCCCCAAATATGCAACGATAGATAATGAATAAATAATGAGTAGAGAATAAATGAATAAATAAATGAATTAATGAATGAGTGAATGCATAAATAAATAAATGAATTAATGAATGAGTGAATGCATAAATAAATAATGAGTAATGAATAGGAATTAATAAGCACATGAAGCCCATGAATAGAATAGAGGAGCCCATACATTCAATAAGAGCTGTCATAATAAGCATACTAAACATACTAAACGTACTATAACTGGTTAAATCAAATCACAGATACAACGGGAAATAAATATATATATATGCATCTAATGCATCTAATGCAATAGAGCAGTTAATGAATAGTTAACAGTAAAAGAAACAGTAAGCAATATGAGAACGTGAGAAACTGTGAAGTAAACATAAGTAGTATTGCACGCAAGCAGGCAAGCGAGCATATGTGAACTGGACATAAGCAAATGACCAACAAAACCTCCAAAACCTAAAACGTCAAACATACATACAAACAGCCGTGCAGCCAAATAGCAGAAGAGGAATATTTAACATTCAATACTAGCGCACAATATAATCACATAAAATTAAACTCAAGATAAACCATAAATTTGAGATGAAATAAACCAAAGATGTGAACCGTAAAGTAAAATAAAGTCGCCAGACAGATAGCAAATAGCAAGCCAGCCATGAGAGAAGAGAAGCAAACATAACATAACAGAATGCTACTAATTATTATCAGAGGTAAAGGTAAATAAGGTACAGTAGAAAATATAGAATATAGGGTATAACCAGAAAGTGAGCTGGGAAGAAAATAAATAGGTGAGCGTAATGTAATACTAATAATTGAAACCATTCATTGAAACTATTAAGTTACTTAAATTTACTTGCAGGAACATTTACGCGACCACAACCTCAACGTGGTTGGCAAGCGAACATGATGGAGTACAATCAATGATCAAATGAAGGCAATAAAAAACAATTAGAAATTATTGCGAGCAAATCATCAATAAAGATAAGTAGCAACATATACCTCATAATGAGAATAATAGGAAGAAACAGAACTGTTAACATCAGAAATTAACCATAGTATTAAATGTAAAATGTAACACAATCCTAGTCTATTTGCAGGAAACCCTAACGCCAGCCAATGGAAGTGGAGGTAGAGTGTAATTAACGGATAACAGGAGAAGAGAATACCCATCTGATATAATATGGGGAGCACATGAGACCTAAATCGGCATAAACCATAAGGCAGATCAAACAATTAAAATAGTTATAAATTGAGTAGATTAGATTGTTACTGGATTATAATACCGCTCCGATAAGTATGGTATTAATATTAATACTGATACAGGTAAGTCGATGCAATACAGCGCGTGGTGAAAACTAATCAATAATAAACCCCACATACAACCATATTACTACTAAATCATAATATAAAGGTACAAGGAAACTAAACTACACTACAATAGATCAAAATTACTATGAACATATGTGTATATATAATATGTAACGAAAACACTCCAAATATAATCAATTTAATAAGTATACCGATGTAGATAATTGATTAAACTCCTCATACCATAGTCAGTTTAAATGATGCAGTTCCATGAAATCCCCTTTTAATACCAATTAATAGAAAAGGCATATAGGTGCTAAACCAAGCCAGACACTCCTATAAGAAAGTCATATGAGATCCACGGTCAAGAAATTCAAAGAATTTAAGGAACCATAACGCATATATGTATGTATACAAAACCATAAAGACATTGTATCATGCAGGACGGACTACCGCAGCGTATGCCTGCCTGAGTACCAGCCGTATTAACCAATACTGAACTAACACTTTCCAAATCAGAATCAAAATCAGAATCAGAATTGTAATTAAGAAAGGGTAATTAATGTACAAAAGATTGCATAAAGTACCGTAAGTATTCAAAATACACAGATTCACAACTGTCACAGCTGCACTAGAATTGAATTAAACATAGTATGCGAACCATTATCCTGAGGGCGGGTACGAAGAGCTACTAAAGAGCAGTGAATAATATTATAGGAACATGGAACGTAAAACGTAACACTCAATTGAAGAAGAAGTCACTGAAACATGTCAAGTGACCAAGAATAAAAATAAGAAAAGAATGAGGTTAGTGAATAGTGAACGGCGAACAATAAACCAATAAACCAATAAACCAATGTCGTTACACGTCATTCATATCTAAATTGCTGAAGGATATATGATACATCTTATAGTCTACAATTAATTGACAATGCCTGGGAGGCCAAACAACCCCCGAAAGCTTAGAAGCAATGCATGATACTACAAGAGGAACTAAGGAGCTAAGAACTAAGAAACAAGAAACCAGAATCAGAATCAAACCCACCCTTAAAATATGCAAAGGGATTATAAACGCAATATACGCATATAATATAAACTCATTAATCCATCCAATCCAGATAGACTCTTCTAAATTCCATAATACAAGACCCATTAAACTAAGTCAAATAAATATAACCGCAAATATAATCGCATATACAATCATCACAGATATAACCATAGCTATAATCACAGCAGGTAAAATAAAGCAGACACATATTAATAATCTGTATCAAGTAATTTAATTCAGTGCAATTCGATATGCGATATGTCATTGTTAATTACTCTGTACATTTACTTACTCAATTATAATAATATAATGGAATAGAAAGTTAGGAAGTTATATAATAATAATGCAATACAATACAATTTAATACAGAATACTGGTTAAGCCTAACATAGCTAACTAATATAGCTGAATAACTGGACACAATCCAAGGTCTAAAATAATAATATTATAATATAACATATAATATATTCAATGCCTAAAATGGTTACAGATTGAACGCAGGCTCAACGAAATTGAACGTAGATTGAACGTAGCTTGGATGTAATAACATTAATAACATAAATAAAATAATACAATATGATCATGGTATAATACAATACAATAACAATACTATAATACAATATTATAACATAATACAATATAACATAATATAATATAACATAATACAGCATCTAATATATAATAATAAGTAATATAAATGCACCGAATGCATACAATGCACAAAACGGAGCTAATGATACCACATTAACAAATATACTGCAATTACACTACAATACAATACCTCCGAGCGTAGCACATTAGTACGCGCGCTGTCACAGCAATCACATCCGCACGAATAAATTCAAAATTTAAATTAGAAAATTCAAAATTCAATTCAATTAATTTGTGAGGAGCCCGAGGCCGCGAAACCGCGGGCCCCGCCAGCGCGCTAGTACCGACGCCGCCGACAGGTGGCGACCGCGCGTACCGCGAACTCGCGAGGCAACCGGCCTCGCGAGCATTGATATACCGGGCCGCGACACGGCCGAAACCAGATCGACACTCGGAAGCGAACCGTCAGGCAAGCGATAAAGAGACACGATCAACGTCATTTTTGCACTCCTTGCGAATCCTCCAGCAGCGTTCGGCAGGACGGGTTGTCTTCACGGCCGTCCTCCGATACAGTCCGCTGTATCCTTGGCCACGGCCGAGAGCTCGCTCTCGGCGGCTTCCTGACCGCCGGCCCGGACGTATTACGTCTCCACGGCGTCCACCGGAGCACGGTCCCCTAACTGCCTGGGTATAGGACGGGTTGTCTTTACGGCCGTCCGCCCATGAAGGCATCGAACGCCCGATCACCTAAACACTCCCGCTACCTCCGCCGCACCGAAACGCCGCGATAAAGACGGCCAACACCCCGTCTCGCGACCGCGGCCGTACCGCGCCGTAATTATAAGTCCGCGCCGTAATTATAAGTCCGCGCCGTAGATATAAGTCCGCGCCGTAGATATAAGTCCGCGCCGTAGGTATAAGTCCGCACCGTAACCGCTCCGCGACCGTAGATTAAGATCTTTAGACTGATAGGAACCCAGGGCCGTAGCATTAAGTACTCGTGTAAATTAAGGACCTAGAGTTAAGAAAATATATTTATTCTTTTACCCCCTAAACCACGGACTTTTATTTCATTCGTTCGCCCGAACCCCGGACTTACCGGCTGAGCCGGCAACCCCCCGGCGGTTATCCGTTACATTGGCGCCCGAACAGGGACTCTGCTCGCGAAAGAACGAATGAACAAAGTCAGTTGGATATACGTCCTCCGCAAACCAGAACTCATCAAGCTCGCCGACGACTGGGGCTTGGACTCCAGCGGGACCATAGACGACCTCCGGATCCGAGTCGCCGCACACCACCGGACGATGCCAGCCAAGGAACCGGCCGGCACCGACGGCGCCGCCTCAACGGCCGCCAGATCACCCAGCCCGCCGCCCGACCTCCAGGTCTGGGACAGCCTTCGAAAGAGCGGCGTCTCTTTCGACGGCCGAGATGCCGAGGACTTCCTGGACCGATTGGAAGGCCTACGAGGGGGACTGGCCCTCTCCTGGGACCACCTGCTCCGGGGCCTGCCCGCTCTACTACGAGGGTCCGCGTACACGTGGTACCTCAATAGACGCCGCGTTTGGTCCGATTGGCGCCAGTTCGAGAAGGAGTTCTACGAGCAATACCTGCCCGGCCAGGAACCAGAGGACCTGATGGAGAAGATCATCCGCCGGGAACAACGACCAGGGGAGCCAGCCCGAGACTACATCACGGCGCTCGAAACCCTCATGCGCCGCCACGGCGGTCTGACGGAGGCAGACCAGCTAAACCGACTGCACCGGAACCTCCTCCCGGAGTACCACCTCTACATTCACCGAGGTGACGTCCGCACCCGGTCAGACCTGTTCCGACTCATCACAGACTTCGAGGAGATCCAAAGGCGACAAAAACAGTCACCACCACCAGCCGAGAAGCCCAGCCGGGCCCCCCGACACCACGCGGCCGAGGCAAGCAGCAGCTAGGACCGAGAGACCTGCTGCTGGAGATGCGGCCAGCGTGGCCACCTCAGGACCGAATGCCGCCGCCCGGGCCGATTGTTCTGCAGTTACTGCGGGACAGCCGGTACCCGCACGACCGACTGCCGCTGTCACCCGGCGGGAAACCAACGCTGGGCCGGCCATCAGGCGCCGCCCGGCCAGAACCAGACCAGACGCCAGCCGCCGAGAAGTAAGCGACGATGGTCGCATCCACCTCGAGTTCCTGGTCCACGAGCGGCGATACCGCGCCCTCGTTGACACCGGAGCTACCCGCTCGTACATAAGGAGCGATCTGGCCGAGCTGTGCCGCAGGAACGGCGATATTTGGCGACCGCACCGGCAAACACTACGGGTCGCCGACGGGACCGAGACCGTCACGGATGGCGAAATCGAAGTACAGGCCATCATCAACGGCCAACCAGTCCGGCACCGCTACGGGGTACTGTCCACCCTCAGCCAAACCATCCTGCTAGGGATGGACGTGCTGGGCCGTATGAGCACCAGCATCCGGATCGGCCCATGCCAGTGGGACTGCCCAGACACCGCTGAGGCCGTCGAACCGACCGGGCCGACCGGCTACACCCCGGCTCAACAACAGGCCCTGCAACGACTCCTGGACGAGGAACTGCCAAAATTCCAACACTTGCGGCCCACCACCACCTGGGCCAGCCACCGTCTGCGCCTGAAGGAGGGAGCCGAACCCGCCAAACAGCGGTACACACCTCGAAACCCGGCCATGCAGGCGATCATAGACCAGGAGGTGGACAAAATGCTAGCCGACGGCATCATCGAGCCCTCCCACAGTCCGTGGAGCTCGTCGGTCGTGCTTGTCCGCAAAAAGAACGGAGCCTACCGGTTTTGCGTCGACTACCGCCAAGTCAACCAGCGGACCGTGAAAGACGCATACCCGCTGCCGCAGGTCCAGGACACGTTAGACAAACTACGGGAGGCCCGCTTCGTCACCACCCTCGACCTGGCCAACGGCTATTGGCAGGTGCCGCTGGACGCCGCCAGCCGGCCCATCACCGCCTTCACCGTCCCGGGAGGGGACTCTTCCAGTTCCGAGTCATGCCATTCGGGCTCCATTCCGCACCGAGCACCTTCCAGCGACTACTGGACGAAGTAGTCAGGCCCAAACTGGCCCCCTGGTGCTTCGCCTACTTGGACGACATTATCGTGCTGGGACGCACGTTCCAAGAACACCTCGCCAACCTCCGCGAGGTCTTCAGACGGCTCCGCGCTGCCAACCTCCGACTCAACCCCGAGAAGTGCTGCTTCGGACGCACCGAGCTAAAATACCTTGGCCATGTAGTCACCAGCCAAGGGGTCAGGACCGACCCCGACAAGGTCCAGGCTATCAAGGGCATCCCAGCACCGAGAAACGCCAAGGAGTTGCGCCGCTTCCTGGGAACCGCCTCGTGGTACCGCCGGTTCATTCCCCGCTTCGCCGACCTCGCCGCACCGTTGAATCGGCTGCTACAAAAGCGGATCCGCTGGAGATGGGACGCCGAGGAAGACGCCGCATTCCTCGAATTGCGACACCGCCTGGCCACCGCACCGGTCCTCGCGTGCCCGGACTTCGACCGGGAATTCACGCTACAAACGGACGCCAGTAGCGAGGGGCTCGGCGCCGTCCTAACCCAGGACTATGACGTCGAGGAACACGTGGTCGCTTACGCCAGTCGATCCCTCAACCGAGCGGAGAAGAACTACTCCACCACCGAGTATATTACATTATATCTCATATAGATATAGTGATAATAATATTGTTGTTAAATGTACATTGATCTGTAGGAAGGTATCAATATATTACATTATAACTAATGGGGGTATAGTAATAATGATATTGTTATTAAATGTACATTGATCTGTAGTAACGAATCAGTATATTACATTATATCTAATGTAGATATAGTAATAATGATATTGCTATTAAATGTGTCTTACATATCTGATGCAGATATAGTAATAATGATATTGTTATTAAATGTATATTACATATGGAATGCAGATATAGTAATAAAGATATTCATATTAAATATACATTGATCTGTATTAGCGAATCAGTTTATTACATTATATCTAATGAAGATATAGTAATAATGATATTGTTATTAAATGTATATCACATATCTAATGCAGATATAGTAATAATGATATTGTTGTTAAATGTATATTACATATCTAATGCTGGTATAGTAATAATGATATTGTTACTAAATCTACATAGATCTGTAGGAAGGTATCAAGATATTACATTACATCTAATGTAGTTATAGTAATAATGTTGTTGTTATTTAATGTATATTACATATCTAATGCACATATGTAGTAATTTTTATGGCTGTGCTCTTGGCTCCTGCTTCTACCATGATATGTGGTGGTGCCAGGTCCATGAGTGCCCCCATTGCCATTGTCGGTGTGGTGCGGAAAGCCCCAGTCATCCCGAGCAATGCTAGGCGGTGGATCTTCTCCAGGTGCCTCCTGTTGCATTGTTTCTTCATAGAGGTCCACCATACAACAGAGGCATATGTTACTTGGGGTACCAAGATTGCGGTGTATATCCACCTGACCATTCTTGGTTTTAGTCCCCACGTAGTTCCAAACATCCTCCTGCAGGCCCAGTAAGTTGCGATTGCCTTTTGTGCCTGCTTTCCGATGTGGAGTTTCCAATTTAGCTTCATATCTAGGGTGACCCCTAGATATTTCGCTGAGATGGATAGACTAATCTCCACCCCGAACAGTGAGGGGGCCTTGAATTCAAAGCGTCTTTTCCTCGAGAATAGTACCATCTCCGTCTTGGTAGGGTTTACCATGAGTTTATGGGATAGGCACCATTTTTGCACGAGTATGAGTGCTTCTTGCAGTCTTCTCGCTATATAGTGCGGGTGTCTGCTTCTAACCAATATGCAGATGTCATCCGCATACCCTATCATCAGAAAACCTTCCTCGCTGACCCTGCGGAGTAGCCCGTCTACCACAAGGGTCCACAGCAGGGGTGACAGGACTCCCCCCTGCGGGCAACCCCTTGCGATGCGTGCCCTCAACGAAGACCCATCCGAGGAGGTTATTATGGTCCTGGTTCGTAGCATATTGTCGATCCAGGTGACCAGACTGTCGTCAATCCCGAAGCTTCTTGCTGCTTCATTCATCACATCGAAAGATGTGCTGTCGAAAGCCCCTTCTATGTCTATGAAAATACTCACGACGGACTCCCCCTGGGATAGTGCCTCTTCCACCTCCCTCACAAGATGGTGGAGCGCCGTCTCCACGGATTTGCCCGACTGGTACGCATGCTGGGAGGCGTGTATTGGCCTTTCTGCCAGTGCATGCTCTCTGATGTGCCTATCAGCCAGCCTTTCTAAAGTTTTTAGTAGAAAGGATGTTAGGCTGATTGGCCTGATGGATTTCGCCGTATCGTAGCCACTTCTGCCTGGCTTAGGCAGGAAGACCACCCTGGCTATTCTCCATTGAAGCGGTACATATCCCAGTGCTAGGCATGCTCTGTATATCTTACATAGCTGCCTCAAAAGGTCCTCTCCGGCTTCCTGAAGAAGAGCCGGGAAGATCCCGTCTACACCCGGGCTTTTGTACCTACTAAATGAGTTTATAGCCCATCTTAATCTGTTTATCGTGACCACCTTTGAGGCCAGTTCCCAGTCCCGTGCGCTGTTCCAGAGAGGTGCCTGTTCCTTCTGGAACAGTTCCTCCGGTATCAGTTCCGAGCCTGGGAAGTGCGTCTCCACAAGGTGCCTCAACGTCTGCAGGGAGTCAACTGTAACTCCTCCATTGGGAACTTTTAGACCTTCCGATTTTTGTGGAGGCCCGGATACAAATACCTTCCGAAGCCTAGCTACCAGCGGTAGGGCCTCGGTATCTTGGCAGAAGTTTTTCCAGGTCCTTCTTTTGGATACTCTGATCGTTTTTTTGTAGGCCTTCTGGGCCTCTTTATACGAGTCCCAGGCTTCTACGGTATTCGCCTTGTTCTGAAGCTTCCGGGCCCTGGCTCTGAGCTTATTCAGTTCATTGTTCCACCAGGGAACCCTTTTGCTTTCTCTCCTTTGTTTTAACGGGTATGATCTTTCGTAGGAGCCGATGATTGAGGTCTCCAGTCTTGCGACCTCCATCTCGATCCCCTTCGTGGTCCTCGGTATCACGCAGTGCCCCCTGAGCTCTCCCTCTAGGCTCTCACGGTATTGAGGCCAGCAGGTGGCCCTGGGGTTCCTGTATGTTTCCGAGGCCCTTAGGTCTGCATTCGTCTTTAACTTGAAAGTGATTAGCCTGTGGTCAGATAGCGTAGCCTCATCGTCCACACGCCAATCTTGTATGGCTTGGGCCGCCTTTGCGGAGCCCAGCGTGATGTCAAGCACCTCCTGTCGCCGGGAGGTGACAAACGTTGGACTGGAGCCTCTGTTTAGAATCTCCAGATCCGTAGTAGCGAGGTATTCTAATAATGCTTCGCCTCTTTTGTTTATATTGCTGCTGCCCCAGACGATATGGTGAGCATTTGCGTTGCACCAAATCACTAGTTGCAGCCCGTTGACCTTGCAGTAGTCCGCCAGCTCTCTGAGTTCCCGCGCTGGCGGGGGCCCCTCAGAGTCATAGGGCTGGTAAGTCGAGCAAACCACCAGGTTCGCCCTGCTACCTCCCACCCCCGCTGGGAGTAGGACTGCTGCTTGGTCTCTTGTACAGAATTCTGCCAGTTTCGTTGCCCCGAGCCCTCTTTTCGCGTACACGCATGCCCTGGGTCCAGTCTCCAGGTCTCCATGGAAGATGGAGCCTTGTTTCATATCTAGCCCCCCTACTTGCCCTTGGATCAACCAGGGCTCTTGTATCAGGGCTATATCCGTGTATTTATGTAAGTCTGTGTGCTGCGCCGCAAGTCGCCAACGGAGCGGGTCCGTGGCCGCTTTGCAGTGCTGCAAGTTGATCTACGAGATGGAGAGACAACCTGCAGTCATGGGAACCGCAGTGTCATCTCCTCTCGTGCGTTTCGCGCTTGCGCCTAGT
The DNA here is from genome assembly GCF_907164935.1 of Osmia bicornis bicornis. Taxonomy (NCBI): domain Eukaryota; kingdom Metazoa; phylum Arthropoda; class Insecta; order Hymenoptera; family Megachilidae; genus Osmia; species Osmia bicornis. The sequence continues at coordinate 63,937 of NW_025791084.1, forward strand.
ATGCAGATATAGTAATAATGATATTGTTATGAAATGTATATTACATATCTAATGCAGATATAGTAATAATGATATTGTTATTAAATGTATATTACATATCTAATGCAGATATAGTAATAATGATATTGTTACTAAATGTACATTGATCTGTAGGAGGGAATCAGTATATTACATTATATCTGATGAAGACATAGTAATAATGATATTGTTATTAAATGTATATTGCATACCTAATGTAGATATACTAATAATAATATCGTTCTTAAATGTACAAGGATCTGTATGCAGAAAACAGTATATTACATTATTTCTAATGTAGATATAGTAATAATGATATTGTTGTTAAGTGTACATTACATATCGAATGCAGATATAGTAATAATGACATTATTACTAAATGTGCACTGATCTGTAGGAAGGTATCAGTATATTACATTATATCTATTGTGGATATAGTAATAGTGATATTGTTATTAAATGTACATTGATCTGTAGTAGGGAATCAGTATATTACATTATATCTAATGAAGATATAGTAGTAATGATATTGTTAATAAATGTATATTACATATCTAACGCAGATATAGTAATAATTATATTGTTATTAAATGTACGTTGATATGTAGGAAGGCGTCAAGATATTACATTATATCTGATGAAGACATAATAATAATGATATTGTTATTTAATGTATATTACATATCAATGCAGATATGGTAATAATGATATTTCCTACTATTTATGTTCTATGACATTTTTTGATCAGATGCGTAGTTTTCGAGATATATCGAGATATTTAAATGTTCAGAAGCCGCACCAACTTTGTAAGGATGAAGAAACACTGTGGTCCCTTTCCTTAAGGTAACTCTGCACTATTCTAAGCTGTATTCACTATTCCGAGCTCTAAATGCCACTTCTAGCTCAGCTGTGCAGAAGAAGAACAAGAAGAAGTAGAAATATCTCCGAATATGTGCGTGACGCCCCTTTCCTTGATGTAAATCTGCAAATATCTCGGATACGGTGCGAGCTATGGCAAAATGTTAAGAGACCTTTTTTGTACGAAATTAAATTTTTTACTATTTATGTTCTATGAGATTTTTTGATCAGATGCGTAGTTTTGGAGCTACGGCTCCAAAAAACGCGGAATTTCACTGCGAATCGTTTCCAATTTACGAAAATTATCCTTAAATAATGTCCATTGTTTATAATTAACACCCCGAACACCGGAAACACGACGTCGAAACACGCACATCACGTTTTCGTTATTTAACAATAAATTAACACAATATTTAATGAAAAAACGACACAATAGCACTTCCGAACACATAATAAAAATGATTTTACCAAAAGCCGGGAATAACTAAGCCGCTACCCACCGCGTTGAAAATCTAACCACGGAGCGACCTCGAAACACATCCGCTCTCCTCGACGCGTAGAGCGGGAACCCAACCTTTTTTTTTCTTTTTTCGTGGGGAAATCTTACATAAGACCCACCGCCACCCCTAGGGGTGGGCAGCGGGGGAGTGTCAGATTCCTACTGACCAAAACCCCACGGCGACCTCCTCTGGCGTATGGCAGAGGCTCCGGGACCTGATTACTATAACTCCAGAGCCTTCCCCGCCATGCGCTGAAGGCGCCCCTCACCGGGGGTGTAACAACTCCCCCAGCCGGCACCAGGGGTCGCACCCGGTGCCGGCTCCATCGCGGGGGAACTGCGTGCAATGGCGGCCGGGCCCCCCAGCCCGTACCGCCTGCAGTCCCCGCGCCTCGATCTCGCCACAGGCTACGGGGTGAGCAACCTCCGCCCGCCCGCGAGGAAGATCGGGCGCTGTCCTTCGCTCCGCCGGCTTCCGGTGCCGACTACACCCCGGGACCGCGTGCAATGGCGCCCAGACAGGGCGCCTGCGGCGCACCGAGTCGTCCCCCTGCGGGCTACGGTGAGCCGTGGCCGGCCACCCTCCAGGGGGACTCCCTCGGCTCCGCTGCACCCCCCCTGCGGGGGCCAGGGTCCCTCCCAGCGTGGGAGGATGACGCCACTCTCCGCCCGGAGTCACACGGTCCACCAGCGGCGGACGGAGAGGGGCCCCCGATTTGGAACGGGGTCCCCACCCGCCCGCCCCTGGTCCGACCGGGGTCCGGGCTCATTTCGTCCGTGGTGGGAGGGTACACCGGGACCCCTCCCGCCCCCCAAGGAACACCCCCGTAAAAATATTTCTCCCAGGAAGCCGGCGTGCCCTCCCGCTACACTACCCCGTCCCGCATCCGTCGCGCCGGGGGGGCAAATAGCGAATGCCGCCGTCGCCCCCCCCCCCGCACTACTTACGGCGGCGGATCCCTGCGGCGTCGTCGCGTCCCACGTAGTCCGTGGAACCTAACTTAACCTAACCTAACCTAACCTTTTTTTTTAATGTTTTGACAGCAAGAGAATACATTTACGTAAGCGAGGAACCCGTCGGGTTAGGAGGGGTCTCGGACAGTGTGGGACTCAAAGGTACATACCAAAACAAGTCTCCCTGAGTAGGATCGTTACAGTACCCCAATACCCACTAAAAACTTGCTCCGTATCGGCCACAGATACCTCCGGCAACCCCAGAGGGCTTTAATGGAGAGCATTTTGGGTAGCCACGATGTTGCTTACACATCGACCGACTCGGACGACCTAAAGGCGTTCAGTCGTCCAAGAACGTCGCGGGTAAGCCCCAGCGCACCTCCGTTTATAACGCAGGCTATTTTGACCGACGGTGATTTCATTTAGCCACAGAAGGTATAGAGTGCGTTGGTGGACACTCTACAGCCACTGTGCGTACACACCGCCGGAACTGTGCATTATCCTTGCAGAATCATTTTTCCCTACCCGTTTGTTTCCGCAGGAGATGTGTAGGATTGAGCTGAGCCGCTTGGTCACCAGAGGCCGCAACACACATTTGGGCGAGCTAAGCCTCTCGATGGGCGGATCTCAGCCTGGGAGAGGTCGCGAAAACGAAGGAGTGCTCGCATGAATGCGAGAGTGAGGAGAGCCCGAGCCGCCTGGACACCAGCGACCGCTTCACACATTTGGGTGACCTAAGCCTCTCGATGGGCGGATTTCGGGCCTGGAATTGGTTACGCGCACTGAGGAAATCACGCATGATAGCGAGCGAAAGGAAGTCTTGGGTTGCCCGGACACCATCGACCGCAACACACATTTGGGTGAGCTAAATCTCTCGATGGGCGAATTCCGGGTGTGCGATAGGACGCGAAAAATTTTTCGAACGAAGGAATGCTCATGCGAAAGCACGCGGTAGCGCTCGGAACGCTCGTGTCGTTTGTCACATGCATTCATCCATCCATTCAGTTCATTCAATTCTATACTACATGTGTGTAAGGGCTCCGTAAACGGAACGCTACGTATAGTGCGGATGCAATCAGAGAACCTAAGGGGAAGAGTAAGAAGGGTCGCGGTTCGCCGAGAGTCGGCCAGCGAGAGGAAGGTTCAGGCCGGCCGGTCTCGATCCACTGCCCGGCAGGTACAGTGAGAGGGAAAGATCGAGCTCGGGATGCTGTGAAGAGCGAGCGCGAGAGAGGGGTTCAAAGAAGAAGCCGCGGGCCGGAATCCGGGAGAGAGCTGAAACGCGAGCGTAATGCGTCCGAAATTAGAGGTCACTGATTGGGGATCGCGCGTCATGTTAATGCGATTTTAATTGAATTTAATTTAATTGATGTAAGGAAATTTAAAATGTAATAAAATTCAAAATTTATCAAAATCTAAAATTTACAGAAAACTAGAATTGATGTTTTGTGTTTGAAGAACCACATTAATATTATAATTAAGAATTCATACGAAGCAAATCCTTGAATTTTAAATTTGTCATGAAAATTAATTTTAAAGGTAATTAAATACAATTTTCGCGAAAGAAAGTTGGTGCAGATTGCTTTCAAAATTAATTATCAGAGAGAGAGGTAGATGTATGGAAAATGTAGCATGTATTAAAATTGGATTAGCGAAATTTGGATTTTTAGATTAACACGTTGAGTGCTACGCCGGTCCCTAGGGAGTGGACTTTCCGTTCAGCCGCCGCCGGTCCCTGGGGACCGGCAATCGATTTTTCGTTTAAGCGGCGTGGATTCTCGGCATCAAGTGCTCACGCGTTTGGGCGACACCGAGCCGAGCGCTGCCGGCTGAGCGGAAAGTCTAGCGAAATCGGCGCCGCACTCAACGTGTTAAGCACGCAAGCTAGCAGTTTTAAGCGCCTCGTTAGACGGGTGAGAGGCGCGTACAAGCGGGCGATGAATGGATTACGTCACCCGCTCGCAGGTAGCGGCCGAAACTCGGTCAGTGGGACAGCCGTCGGTCGACGTCTAAAGAGGGTGCGAGCGATCCGTGCTCGTGTACGAAGGGTCCGATGCTGCCGATCTGAAGGGGCTTCGCGCGCGGTTCCTTTTTAGTCGCCTTTTACGACAAGCCAAGGAGGCTGGAGACGTATTCTGTAACCCCCCGCCTCCAGGGGAGATTCAATTCTATACTTTTTTTTTTTATATTTTGACAGCAAGAAAATACATTTACGTACGCGAGGGACCCGTCGGGTTAGGAGGGGTCTCGGGTGGTGTAGGACTCAAAGGTACATACCAAAACAGGTTTCCCTAAGTTGGATCGTTACAGTACCCCAATACCCACTAAAAACTTGCTCCGTATCAGCCACAGACACTTCCGGCAACCTCAAGGGGCTTTGATGGAGAGCATACTGTGTAGCCACGATGTTGCTTACCCATCGACCGACTCGGACGACCTAAAGGCGTTCAGTCGCCCGAGAACGTCGCGGATAAACCCCAGCGCACCTCCGCTCATGACGCAGGCTCGTTTTGGCCGACGGAGATTCCATTTAGCCACAGAAGGTACAGAATGCATTAGGTGGGCACCCTGCAGCCGCTGTGCGTACACAGCGCCGACAGTGTAAAATTTTCCTTGAAGAGTTGTTTTCCCTATCCGTGTGTTTGCTACGCAGGAAATAGATGGGATAAGCTGAGTCGCTTGGTCATCAGAGGCCGCAACGCACATTTGGGCGAGCTAAGCTTCTCAATGAGCGAATTTCAGCCCGGGAGAGGTCGCGAAAACGCAGTAAAACTCTTGAAATTGCGAGAAAAGGAGAACCTGAGCCGCCTGGACACCAGCGACCGCATCGCGCATTTGGGTGAGCTAAGCCTCTCGATGAGCGCAGTTTAGGTCTGGATTTGGTTACGCGCACAGGGGAATGCACGCATGAGAGGGAGCGAAAGGAAAGCTTGGGTTGCCTGGACACCAGCGACCGCTACGCACATTTGGGCGAGCTAGGTCTCTTAATGGGCAAATACCAAGCATAGGTGGACTTGCGAAAGAGCACTGCAAGCGCGCAACGATGCCCTTTAAAACGCGTACCGAACCGACCTGGATCGCCTGGACATCTGCAGCCAAAACACAATTTGGGTCGATGGGCGAGTTCCAGGTTAAGGATAGAGCGCGTAGGGTAATTCGTCTCCGTGGGAAGCTCGTGTGAGCTCGCGACAGGTAAGGCCGGATCGCCTGGACATCAGGGGGAGCAGCACCGGGTTAAGTGAGCTGTCCTCTTGATGGGCGAAATCCGGATTCAGGAATGGAAACGTAGGGTATCGCGTTATCGAAGGAATGTCGGTGCGCGAGGGTTCCGGGTCGCCTGGACGCCAGTGACAGCAGCACTCGTAAGAGTGAGCTGGACCTCCCGGCGGGCGAATTCCAGATGAAGGAGAGGATGCGAAGCGTAACGCGTAAACGAGGGAGTGCTCGTGAGAGACCGCGAATGGGGGATGCCCGGGTCGCTTGGACACCTTCGACCGCAACACACATTTGAGTGAACTAAATCTCTCGATGAGCGAATTCCGGGCGTGGAAGAGGACGCGAAAAATTTTCGAACGGGGGGATGCTCATGCGAGAGCACGCGGTAGCGCTCGGTAGGCTCGTGTCGTTCGTCGCATGCACTCATCCATTCATTCAGATTCAATTCATTCGATTCTATACTACACGTATCTGAGGGTACCGATTCAATTCTATAATACACGTATGTAAGGGTACCGCAAGCGGGATGCTACATATAGTACGTATGCAGTCGGAGAATCTGAGGAGAAGAGCGGGTAGGGCCGTGGTTCGCCAAGAGTCGGCCGGCGAGAAGAAGGATCAGGCCGGCCGGTCTCGATCCACTGCCAGCGGGAACGGCGAGAGGGACCGCTCGAGCCTCGGATGCTGCGAGGAGCGAGCGCAGGGGATCAAAGAAGAAGCCGCGGATACAGCAACCGGAGGAGAGCCGAGACGCGAGCATAATATATCCGGGATTCAAGGTCGCTGATTGGAAACCGCGCGTGCGAAAAATTAAAATTTTAATTGAATTAATAAAATGTAATTTGAAATTTGAAAAGTGTAATAAAGCTCAAAATTTATCAGAATCTGAAAATTATCAGGAGGCTAGAATTGATGATTTGTAGTTGAAAACCACGTTGAAATTATAAATGAGAATTGATATGTATCGAAGCTAACTTTAAAATTGTCATGAAGATTAAATGGAAATTAAATCTAGAGGTAATTAAATACGATTTTCGCGAAGTAAAGTTGATACAGATTGCTTCCAAAATTCTATCAAAGGGAGAAGTAGGTATTCGGGCGATAAAGCATATATTAATTTGGTTTTCAAAGATTGGAGTTTAGAACCGGCGTGAGAACTGTGAGGTTTTAGCGTCTCGTTGAGTGGATGGGAGTCGCGTGCAAACGGGCGATACACGGATTGCGTCACCCGCTCGCAGGTAGTGGCCAGAACTGGGTCAATGAGTCAGCCATCGGCCGATATCCGAAGGGTTGCGGACGGGCCGCGTTCGTGTACGACGGGCACGTCGTTGTCTACCTGAAGGGGCTTCGCGCGCGGTTCCTTTTTAGTCGCCTTTTACGACAAGCCAAGGAGGCTGGGGACGCATTATGCAGCCCCCTACCTCCAGGAGGAATCAAATTCTCTACTTGGGATTCGAGGCCGTTGGTTGAAAATTGCGCGTCGCGAGGGATGCGGTTCAGCTAAATTAATTGAATTGATGCAATGTAGTGTAGGAGAGGTGTAGCAAGGTTCAAGATTGGCAAGATCCAGACTTAAGGGGAGAACGGGCTGGTGAATCGTAGCTGAAGTACCACATAATATTATAATTGAGAATTAATACGGGCCGAAATTTGCATTTTTAACTTGTCCCGGAGATCAAACTTTGAAATGGTTAAATGCAGTTTCCGTGAAGAACATTAATGCAGGTTATCTGAAAATTAATGGTAACAGGAGAATGATTGTTCGAAGGATGGAGCACGCGTTAAATTGAGTTTTCAGAGCTAGATTCTAAATAAGGCACGGGGGCTGGGAATTTCATGCCCCTCACTGGGCCAATGGGAGGTGCGTATAAGCGGGGGATGAACAGATAACGCCGCCCGCTCACCAGTAGCGGCCGAAACTGGGTCAGCAAACCGACCATCAATGAATATCCGAAGGGTTGCGAACGAGCCGTGAGCCGCGCTCGTGTATGCCGGGTTAAGTGTTGTCAATCTGGAGAAGCTTCGCGCGCGGTCCCCCTCTGTCTGATTCTACATTGAACCAGAGAGGCTGGGGACTGAGGATGCAGGCGTGCACGGGACGTAAGACATAATAGCATACGTTGAAGGCCGGTGTGCGTCGTACGGCATGCGCTGCGCAAGTAGTGGTAAGCAGGAGTGAAGAGAGGAGGGGAGGGAGGAGTATAGGGTGCAGAGCGCGGATTGTAGATGGCAGGTTGCAGGCACCAGTTTGAATATATTGCGTGACGGGCCAGGAAAAGATAAGATAAGAGAGAAGGAGGGGAGCACCAAGGGCAGAGATAGCCATGCAAGAGGGCAGGCCAAGTAAACCTAGGTACACGGGTAAACACTTGCTAGGAGTTTAGGGTTAATATACTTGGGTGCTCGTGTTTATGTTTATAGGAAGGCCGTACGTGCAGGAGAAGCATGGGCATGCTCTGGCGGTGCTTGTAAGAAATAGAATGAGAATAATAAAAATGAAAATGAAAATAATATAACATTGTAATGTCGCGAAGTTCTCCCTCTCACTGAGTTCTCCGCGTACTTTTGTATGATTTAATCTACGTTGTTAGTTAGGTAGAGGTTCTTACTTACCTTTCGCTGGGCGAGGATACCTGTAGAAATAAGTCGTCCTGGTGGATGTAGACAGTAGGGTAGACGTTTAATTGAAGTTCACACACTTCCGAGCACAACAAATGTTTATTGGTATTTCGTACAGTTCTTAACTTGCGCGTGTTTTACACTTGACGAGTTGCTCTGTCGGGTCTCTGGGTCCCGTAGCAGAGTCGTATATTGCGGATTTTGTACGCGTGTTAGAATAAAATCCGGATTCGCGTTAACGGACTGGCCGATTCTGAACGAGTTTCACGGAAGTGATCGGGTCGCGATGACTTTGAGTCTGCACTAAATTTGATCTGATACGAGTTCTGTACTATAGTTGGTCTGTGTTCGGGCGGTTTGGTCTCGTTATTATATATTGATTAATGAGGTCGACTTTTGATTTGGCAATTCGGGTGAACCACCTCGTCCGGATCGTCAGCGTTCTCGCCGTACGACGACCCGGCTGAGTTGCTCACTCAGAATTTTTGCGGAGCGATGAATTTGGATGGTGCAATAGAAGTTCAAAGAATTTGTATCGCGAAATGTAAGTTTAAAGAATCTGTATAGCGAAATATAAGTTTAAAGAATTTAGGTCGCGAAATAGCGGCTTAAAGAGTTTGGGTGGCGAAATAGAAATTTTAAAGAATGCGTCACAGGACGTGACAACATAGAGGTATAAGGGTATGAATGTAGGGACAAGATGTACGAAGTGTAATCAAAGACATAAGAGCAAAAATAAGCGCTTTCGCTCTGTTTTAAAAAGCACAGAATGTAAAAGTGTGTAACATATGCATTTAACATGGACATGACATGGATAGAGCAGAATGCACCGTGTGATGCACAATGCAGAATGTGGGATATGCTGTGCAGTGGGATACGAGGAATACAAGTAGACAGGCAATGAAATTGTTTATATACAATATGATATGATATGGTGTAGCATGGCACACAATGGTATAATATAATTGGTACAATATATTACAATATAATACAATATAATACAGTGCAACATGGCGTATGGGGCTAATATGGAAGTTGCGTCCTGTAAAATGTAAGATATATAGTATAAGATATGGGCTATAAAAGAAGATAGAATATAAAACAAAGTAAAATAAAATGGAATAAAATATAAGATAAGATAAGAAAAGGCATAAGTTGTAGAATGTAGGTGCAGAAGGCATACAAATGTAAAATGAGATGTGCAACGTAAGATACACAAAAAACACAACAGATCACAGGCCGCAATTCACTAATGTCACTAGTGTCATGCCTTATACGCGTAAATGTATACACGTGCGTGGTCGTGCGTGGCCGTGCGCGACCGTGTGGGTCCCGGATCTCAATCTGCGCCTGTGCCTATGGGTAGGCTAATACCCATTTCCTTGTTTCTTGATTATTGCTGGGCACCATCCAATCTGTAGGCTGTCAAGGGCTAGGATCCGGTCAGCTAGCCTCAACCTACAGTCAATCAGGATGTGTCTTCCATGGGTCCTGTCGGATGGTCCTTCGGTGATCCGCAGGGCTCTTGGTGTGGCGCCTATGGCCTTTCCGATGGCCTTTTGAATCTCGCGGCCGTCTGCCGCGGGATCGACGTTGAATAAAACCACCTGTTTATTGCGACGCTGAAGGTAGGCTTCCCATCCGCATACCATCCTGTGTTTGAAGACTCTGATGAAGTCTTCAGCCGCTTCCTCGCCATCCGTGCCGAAGTTGATGCAGAAGGTGCATCCTGGGCCCTTCCTGATCCCGTGGATTTTCCAGCGCTGTGTCCCAAGTCTGCACCTAACGGTGCCAACCATTTCTCTGTATCCGATTAATTTGCGGGATCTGACGACTACTACGATGGAGTCGCGTTTGATAGCCCCTGGGTGTTTCCTTGAGACTACAGGGGTACCTGTAGAGACGTCAGCACCCGAGGCCACAGGGCCTAGTTCCGCTGGCTGGGAAGAGAAGGCGCAGGGCGAGGCTACCCCACTTTTGTTTCCCGCCGTACTGTATCCAATTTTCAAGTCCTGTGCCTCACTGGAGGCGAGAGAAGGGGGTGCGCTTGTTGCGTGGGTAATCTTCTTTGATGGCTGCGGAGACAGCCAAATCTGCTGAGCAGAGGCCGTGGGGGATGACGAGGAAGTAGGGGTGAGTGCGGATGCACGGGAGTTTCCCCCAGGTTTGCTGAGTCCCAGGCTACACTTTTGTTTCCTGGCTGATCCAGCCTGCTTATCTGGATTCGGTACGCTGCGAGTTTCAGAGGTTTGAAGGGTTGGGGGAACTTTTTTGCGAGTATGTGCGCTGGGAATGCCTGTTTCTGCTGGACTTGCGTCCGGTTCCAGCAGTTCTTGCTGTGCGGAAAGGGAGGCAGCAACCGAATTTGAATTTGGTTTTTCTGATGAGGCGAAGATGTAAGACAAGGAGGAGGAGGAGCGAGGCGAAAAGTCGTGCAGCTTGAAGGTGTGGGTTGAGTCCTGAACGTCCTCTCGGCAGAGCCTGCTACCGGATCGATTGGGGCTGCCGTGGGCGTTGTTGCCGATGTTGTTACTGCTGTCCGCGACTAAGAGCCTTCCGTCTCGTTTGCCGTCAATCGAGCTGAACGAGAGGCTCGATAGAATGCTGCCAGCATTTCTGAGAGATAGCCCCGCTGATATCGGCAGCGAGGCATATGACGAGGAAGGGGATGGCGGAAGCGAGGTTGCAGCAACAGATGAATCCGAAGATTGCGCACCCAAGCGCCGGTGCAAGGCAGCCAGCGAGTAGGGTGACAACAGCGATGGTGACACAGGCGGCGAGGCGCAGTCAGAGTCGGTGTATGAGGAGGAGGGAGACGCGAGAGTGTATGTACAATGCTTGCCAGCTGTACTGGTTTCTTGATACAAACAGGTGGAGGCGGCGCGCCGGGACTCGCAATCGAGCCAGGTGAGTACCACCCGAGGAGAGAGCGGGAGAGCAGCATGTCGAGGGTTATTACGTCCGCTTGCCGGGGTTGCAGGTGCGGCAGCAAGAGACGACGAAGATCTTGCAACTGGTGTGAACGACACCTCGTCACCAAGCAGCTTCCCTTGGTCCAAACAGATCTGTTCAGCATCGAAGCGCTCCCATTGGGAGCTCGAGCTCGTGTTGCTCTGCCGCTTCTGAAAGGTCGTGTCGCTTCCTGTCACTGAGGAGCTGCGAGAGTTACGAGAAGGGGCAGGAGAACAGCCGTTGTCCGGTCGTTTGCGTGTAGACCCGCTGATTCGTACGTTGACAAGCCCTTCGTGAAGTGGCGTCTGATGGGGTGAGGAAACTCGATTATTCACTGCTGAGTTCGGGGGCCGATCGATGGATGCGTGCACCTGCGCGACTGTGAGGAAAGTAGACCGCCTTGTTGGAGAACGCATCGATGTTCTGTTGTCTTCGCCCTCACAACCATGGATCCTACGCGGTGTGGTTTGATACTTGCCGTTGACGGTGTCATAAGCAGCGGACAGGCTCGTGCAGCCGGGTGCCGACGATCTTTGTTGATGCGTGCTATTTGAGCGAGCCCCGCTAGCCTTGCTGGACTGGGTGTCAAAGCTCGCTTCGAAGTTCCGGCAAGTTTCCGGGCTGAGAATGATAACGTCGTCGTCTGAATTGTTGTTGTTGTTGTTGTTGTTGTTGTTGTTAGCGCAGTTGTCCGTTGCATATTCAGGGTCAGAGTCCGAGTCACAAATTCTCCAGAGTCTCCCCAAAACATGCTTATGGGTACGCGGGTCAGAACCAGCTTGGACATTTTCCGGTTTACTTCGCCGAGACCGCCTGCATTTGCTGCTACTGTCTGTCCTGCTTGCTGAAAGTTGGCCGAACCGCCCGTCTGGCGTGAGGGAGATGAGTTTGAGTTGCGCCATCGTTCTTTGCGAATTAATTCACTTGATTCGTTGAATTGAAGTTGTCATTGATGGCAAGTTCCACTAATCACAATTTGTCACAATTCAATTTGTCCACGACCCACTGTTTCTAGCACTCGCGGAAAACTGTACACCGTTGCGCACAGCTGAGGTTTACGCGATTATTCCTGGTTTCGATTGACTTGGCTTACTGCCACGACGGTTAAAAGCGCGAAACGCGTAATAGCGTAGGATATGAAGTATAGAGGAGAGAGCCAACGAGGCCAGAGAAACACACAAGGTCAGCGAGGTGTGAACAGAAGGAGCAAGTGGCCGGCCGAGCTCACCGATCGACTGCAAGGCGTGAAGTGTCGAAGATTGTGAGCAGAGAGCCGATCAGGGCCGATCGACGGCCCAGGGGCGGTAAGCAGAAGCGGAGTGGGAGGGCGAAAAGGAAGGAGAAGATGGTGGAGGGTGAATGCAAGAGGGAAAAACAGGGGGGTTGTAGGGGAATGGATGAGGGAAGGAGGAAACATGGGGTGTCGAGGCGCGCATGCAGATGTGAGGAGAGGGAAGAGAAAGGAAGAGATGCATGCAAGAGAGTGGCAGCGGCGGGGAGAGAATGGAGCGAGGGAGAGGGGAGACGGAAAGGGTGGGCTCGCTGCCGAGTACAGGACGCATGCAAAGAAAGAAATAAAAAAGATAAAAGAGGTAAGACTGAAAGGGTGAATGTAGGTGCATGTGGGTAGCGAAGGAGGAGAAGCGAACGATAAATTGAGCGCCATGAGTGTCGCAAGTGCAGGAAAGATGATAGCATGAAAGCGAACTGGGGCAGAAGCATACACGGTGAAACGCAGAGGCGAGAGGGGTGGGGAAGGTGAGAGTGTGGTGAGGTAAGGAGAGAGCGCGCAGACATGGCCAAGGCCAGCAGACAAGAGGGGGAGGAGGAAGGAAAGGGGAGCAACAACAGTGTGAGTGAGCGAGCCCAGACCCAGACGAAGACGAGAGAAAGTAAGTAAGTAAAACGTGAATAAAATGTGCGTCAATGAGCAAGTGTGCTAAAAGGCTTAGGAGCTTTCGGCAGTCCCAAATTAAATGAATGTCCTCGCGTCAGGCGAGCAAGCACGGCGGGGAAGCACAATACCATTGCAGCGGTGGCCGCGCCGCTCGTCACTCCCGCATGCCCGCGTCGACACAATCAAAGCACAGGAGGAGAGGAGGGCAACCCTGCGGAGGCGCACACGTGCCAAAACAAGCGCACCGCGCACGGGGAACCCGACCGGCACCACGCTCGAGCAGAGACGTGGTGAAAACAAAGGAGCGTGGATGCACAGGAGTGACCATGCATGCGAGAGAAAGAAAGAATTAATGAATTAATCAAGTGACGAATTGATTAGGAAAAATGGGGTGTTAGTTTAGGAACCGCAGTCGAAGTTCGAGAGCGGTGAGGAAAGAGGATAGTAGCAGCAGAATTAGAGGACTGAACACAGAAATAAAGGTGCAAATGCGCATATAGGGACGACGTTTGTGAGAAAGCTGAGAACGGTTGCAAAATTCCGCGCGCAAGTCCGCATAAGTATGAAAAATCCCGAAATAAGTCCCTCCGCGTCAAGTCCGCACGGCCGAAAAGGGGAGGGACGACAAGCGTTCAGGAACCCATGCAATGACCGACGAGAACCCAGGTGCCAGATAATCAGGCAGGCAAATCACGAGATCGCAAAAAGCAAGTATAAAATACAAGTGCGTTCGAGCCTGCCCTCACACATGCAGGAAAACTACCCCCAATTACCCTCCCCCTCCTACCCCTTAATATTAAAGCAGTCATAGTCGTATGCAACCCTCCGACAACCCGCCCAATGCTTGATGCACCCACAGGGGCCATTGTTGGCTGCAGCAAGCCAGAAAGCCAGAATTCCCGAGATACGATCAGTAAGTTAACCAGGTAGTTCGTTAATCAATAATTCAATCGTTTGTCACCATCTAAGGCTGACATTGAAACGCGAATCGAGGCTGTGTTTAAAATTGTATTTCCCAATACGGACTTACCCCATCGTAGCTTCTCTACGCAAAATGACATACCACTGCAACAATAAAAGACAGCTCGTCTCGTCTAGCGGAATCCGAATCCAACATCGCAGCCGTCGTCTCGCAGGCCGGGCCGTGATAATGCCCCCAGGATCAGGCGATAAGCGATCCAGGCTCACGGAGCAGGACGGCCCCGGAGCCGCCACAGAATCGTACCAGAGTCCGGGACCAAGCTGGCAGAAGAGCAATCTCCTCATAGCCACGGGGTAGAGACGTCGGGCTTACTTGCGATCGATGTTATTATCGCACCAAACTCACAGCACAAATACACTTGCCCTTCGCCTGAAGGGTCGCACAAATTACGAGAGGCACAAGGGAGTCGCAACACGAACACCGATGCAGGAAACCTAGCACTTAAAACCCGCACAATCGTGAGGCACCGTGCAGCGCAACAAAATCCACGTGATCGCGATAGCGTAGAGACCGCCAGCGTTGCAAGGCCGAGAGAAAACTGAAGAAGTTTGAAGAAAATCGTGTAAAGAAAATGCAGCGGTCCTACAGTGCCAGATGTCTGGCAGGCCGCAAGATCCTAGGCCGGCACGTCCGACCAGCCCGGCAGTCCGCACGAGACTCCAACATTCAATTCTATACTACATGTGTGTACGAGCACCGTAAGTGGAACGCTACGTATAGTACGTATGCAGTCAGAGAACCTATGGGGAAGAGTAAGAAGGGTCGCGGTTCGCCGAGAGGCGGCCAGCGGGAGGAAGGATCAGGCCGGCCGGTCTCGATCCACTGCCCGGCAGGTACAGCGAGAGGGAAAGATCGAGCTCGGGATGCTGTGAAGAGCGAGCGCGAGAGAGGGGATCAAAGAAGAAGCCGCGGGTCGGAATCCGGGAGAGAGCCGAAACGCGAGCGTAATGCATCCGAGATTAGAGGTCACTGATTGGGGATCGCGCGTCATGTTAATGCGATTTTAATTGAATTTAATTAAATTGATGTAAGAAAATTTAAAATGTAATAAAATTCAAAATTTATCAAAATCTAAAATTTACAGAAAACTAGAATTGATGTTTCGTGTTTGAAGAACCACATTAATATTATAATTAAGAATTCATACGAACCAAAACCTTGAATTTTAAATTTGCCATGAAAATTAATTTTAAACGTAATTAGATACAATTTTTGCGATAGAAAGTTGGTGCAGATTGCTTTCAAGATTAATTGTCGGAGAGAGAGGTAGATGTTCGGAAAATGTAGCATGTATTAAAATTTTCGAAATTTGAATTTTAGATTAGGCACGAAAGCTAGTAGTTTTAAGCGTCTCGTTGGGCGGGTGGGAGGCGCGTACTAACGGGTGATGAACGGACTACGTCACCCGCTCGGAGGTAGCGGCCGAAACTGGGTCAATGGGTCAGCCGTCGGTCGGGGTCTAAAGGGGGTGCGAACGAACCGTGTTCGTGTACGAAGGGTCCGATACTGCCGATCTGAAGGGGCTTCGCGCGCGATTCCTTTTTAGTCGCCTTTTACGACAAGCCAAGGAGGCTGGAGACGTATTCTGTAATCCCCCGCCTCCAGGGGAGGATGGGATGTAGTTTTCCACAGTAAATGTGTTAGAGCTAGAAGTTTTCAGGATTTAAGATTAGTGACAAATTAAGCTTTATGATTTGGGGTTGTGAAATTGTGTTGATGTTAGACTTGAGACCCGGGAGGAGTTCTGGATTTGGATTGTAAATTGAATTTAAATTGAGGGTAGAGTTGATCGCGGGAATCGTAGTCTAAAAGTAATTAAATATAATTTGTGCGGATGCGATGTAAATGAATAAATGCTCGTTATCTTAGAATTAAAGTTATGGGGAGGCTAAAATGGGTGATCAAGGAGAAGAATTGTACGTGAAATTAAGGGGGTTCTGAGAATCTTGAATTAAGATAACATAACACATAGAAACTGAAAGTTTAAAAGTAAAAGCAGATGTGTACAGTAAGATTGGGCGTGGATCCTGAGCAGAATGTAAAAGGTGAAAATAGTGGAGAAATAAAAACATAAATAAAGAAATAAATGGAGGAAGATGGAAAAAGAACGGTAGAGAACAACGAAAAACAGCCAGAAACAGCTGTAAGCGGAAAGTTTGTAAAGCGGCATACGGTACATTTGGAGTTAAGCTGTACCAGGTGTCGGGTAGGGTAGGCGATAAAGTAGGTGAGGGGTGATAAACGGGCAATGAGGAGCAAGGCGCTAAAGGAGGCGACGTAGGGTAAACGCGGTGCGAGTTCGCAAGGAATAATAGAGTAATAGAGTGAAAGTACAGTGAAGCAGTAAAGCAGAGTAAGGTAGTAGCATAAACTAGGAGGCCTGCTCGAGCGACCTGGAGACAAAGGAGAATGGAAACAGTAAGGAAAATAAAGAAGTCGGAGTTTTATTGTTCACGTGAAGCGTAGCTGACAAAAAATAAATATGCAGGGGCACGCTGACGGGCGCGGGATTCATGTCGGAAAAGTACCCGTGCCTGACTATCAAGGTGTAGTGGGTGTGTAGGAGATGCCGCATGGAGGGAGCTACATATTCGCGTACAGCAGGAGGGTCCAAAAAAATAGAGTAGATAGGGTCATGGTTCGTCGAGAGTCGGCCAGCAAGAGGAAGAATCGGGCCGATCGATCTCGCTCCACTGCCCAGCAGGTACAGCAAGAGGGAAAGATCAAGCACGGGATGCCGCAAAGAACGAGCGCTGGGGGGGAGATCAGAGAAGAAGCCGCGAGTCGGGATCCGGAGGAAAGCCGAGACGCGAGCATAATGCGTCCGAGATTCGAGGGCGCTAATTGGAGATCGTACGCCGCAGAAAATGCGATTTAAATTAAATTTGATTAAATCGATTAAGATGTAATTTGAAAAATGTAATAGAGTTCAAAGTTCAACAAAATCTGAAATTGGCAGGGAACTAGAATTGGTGATACGCAGTTGAAGACCGCGATAATATTATAATTGAGAGTTGATACGGGTCAAACCTTGAATTTTAAACTTATCATTAAATACGGAGGTAATTAGATACAATTGCCGGGAGAGAAAGTTGGTGCGGATTGCTTTCAAAATTTGTTTCCAGAGAGAGAAGTAGGTGTTCGGAAAAAGGAACATATCTTAGAATTGTGTTATCAAGATTGGAATTTAAGATTAGACGTGAGAGCTAGAAGTATTAGGGCGCCTCGTCAGGCGGGTGAGAGGCACGTACAAGCAGGTGATGAGCGGATTACGTCACCTACTCGCAGGTAGCGGCCGGAACCGGGTCAACGAGTCACCCATCGGCCGGTGTCCGAAGGGATGCGAACGGGCCTCGTCCGTGCATGTCGGCTTGTTGTTGCCTATCTAGAGGGGCTAAACGCGTGGTGCCTTTTAAGTCGCCTTTGATGACAGGCTAGGGAGGCTGGAGACGTATTCTGCAACCCCCGCCTCCAGGGGAGACTTGATTCTATACTTCCACAGCAAATAGGATCTGATATAATCGAAAGTCTGGTCTATGCTTTATTAAGTCAACACCCTTGACCGTTATTGATCAGTGAGTGCAATTGATTTAATTGTAATTTATTCACGTTATTAATGTTGACTTGATTAGGTCCTTTCATCGAAGGCTTGGTAAGTTTTGGGTTGCCGGGCTTTGTTGAAGAAGACCACGAGACACCTGCTTCGATCGACGGGAGGCGAGAAAGCGAGGGGAGTGTGCCGAAGCGCGTGTCTCGAAAGCGGGGCTCAAGGGTGAGGGACTACCCCTCTCAGGTTCCCCCAGCCACAACGATTGCCGGCCGCTCTGGATATAAATTGGGGCACCTCGTAGGGGCCTTCATTTAGTACATTTCTAACTGGGGAAGTCGCTAGTGGGGAAGTCGGAAGTACGCGTGTGTCGATACGTGCGCCGTGGTGCAGTGAGGGGTTATTGTGCATAACTAAGCGCAGCATATCAGCACAGCACACCACAGCACATTGCTCATCCTCGCAGCGAAAAGGACCCGCTGTCGCCGACAACGTCCACGCGCCAACGCGTCTGTAGCACAGGCGGGTGAAGAAGAAGAGGAAGGAGGAGTAAAACAGAGGAAGAGCGACGCAGCCGATCACTATCAATCATCCTACGACAAGCATCGCTGAGTAAGTAAGTATTGAGTGATCATTTGTCGATTAACGTTTATCGCACCATCCTTGTTTCTTCAGCCTGCGCTGATGTTGCTGATGTTGGTGTTAGTTCCGCTGCCGTTGCTCCTATTAATACGTAGCTGGTTAGTCCCTGATTGTCAATCATGCTGGATATTGGCCGAATACCGACTGAAAATAGCTGTTCGGTTTGCCGGTGTCCTGATACTAATTATTTAGTTCTATCCTTACTCTTGATCATGTTGATTGAATTAGTTCGATCTTGACTAGCTTAATTAATTAAATATATTCAGTTAAATCCTGGCTTGACTTGACTTCGCTTCACGTTGTCGAGTGGTTCCATGACTTGTTTCTAAGTCGGGTCAGGTCAGCCCGCTGTCCCGCTTCATCCTTGGATTGGGTTGCGTGAGTTGAATTAAGTTGATAGGGCAGGGCAGAGAGGGAGGGCGATGCACGCAGATTGACGCGACTCAGTTGAAACAATCCCTTCCGTGCTACAGTTGTTCCTTTTTCTCCCCCTCTTTCCCCCATTTTTTCCCTTCCCTTTTTCCTACCTTTCTCTTGTTCTCTTTCCCTTCCTTTCTTTTCCCCCTTTTGATTCAGATTTAAGTTATAGATCAGATAAGTCATTTGCTTCGCTTTCCGAACCCATGTTGTGGTTTAGGATCCTTGTACCGTGAGGCTCATAACCGGGGTTGTCATTGCCGTTACAAGTCGCAGTAAGTGTTGATCACTGCCATGTCAGTTCAGTTCGACTTAAATGTAGATCCTTGTACTTAAGAGTGCCCGTTTCCTTTTGTTCCGATAGCTACGTTACTGTGCTGCTAAATCTCCGAGCCGAAGAAGAAAGAGAAGAGGAAAACATGTCTGCGTTCAGCGTACTCTAGATCAATTTAAACAGATGCCGCGCGGCACAGGATCTCTTGTGGCAGGCCGTGAACGAGTTTCGCGCGGATATAGTCGTCATCAGTGAGCCGTTTAATCCTCATCCGAATTGGCATCAGGACAGGAGCAGCTCAGCCTGCGTGTGGTATACGAGTCGTCCTAGTTGCGACATGGGGGTGACTAAAAAGGTGTTTGAGACAGACGGATGCGTGGCATTGGAGACTCGCGAGTTTGTGATAGTGAGTTGTTACTTCTCACCATCACTGACTATAGAAAGCTTTGAAGGTCAATTACGGGGTCTTGCGACATGTCTGTCAAGTGTTAGAAAACCGATTATAATCCCCGGGGATTTCAATGCCCGCTTTCCGCACTAGGGATCAAATCGCGTGGATTTAGGCGGTCACCGTATGATGAATTTGATCGAGCAAGCAGGGCTGATGCCCGTGGCAAGTCAAGGAGGCCCGTCATTCGAGCGTGGTGGCGTGGGTTCTCGAATCGATGCCCTTGCGTGTAGCCGCAGCCTCCACGGTCGAATATCTAGGTCCACAGTGTCCACGCGCTATTCGGGGTCGAATCACCGCTATTTTATTCATCGATTTAAAGCGAGACCAGAGGCTATTAGTTCGCCCGAGGATTCTTTTTGGGAGGCGAGACTAGGTCGCCCGGACATGGAGGCGTGGAGGGAAATAGTGAGCGGCCAGTTACCGATGCCAGGATCCCTGGATCCAACAGTTCAACGTAGTCAAGAGAGAGAAGCTGCAGCAGCCGGTCCATCGGAACAGTCCGCGCTACCGCCGCTGTGTACCGTGGCCGAAATTGATGAAGTGATTAAGGAATTAGAGACGCTCTTTTAGTAAACCCGTTCACCATTGCCGACCCGCAAGAGAAGGAAAATACAAAATGTACCATGGCGGAGCCAGGTGATAGCAGATCCTTGTCTCCAAGCAAAGCGTCTCCGCCACCACTGGCAGAAGGTGGCTCGCCGGAGCCCGACGGCAGCACGACAGCAGGCACACCCGTATCGCATGGAGATGCTGGAAAGCCGACGTGCCTTATCCTTGGCATTGCGTCGAGATAAAGAGGCATCGTGGAGTGAGATGGTCTCGACTATCGAAGAAGATCCGTGGGGGAAACCCTACAAGGCGGTCATGAATCGTCTGAAGGGGAAGTCGCCCCTGGTTCGCCTCAACCGAGAGGAGTTCCACGCAGCGGTGTCCGCGCTTTTCGTGGTGGAGCAGGAGCGACAAGAAGAGGCTGCCACCCCAAGGGGTAGTGCAGCAGAAGAAGAGGAGGAAGACGAAGCAACAGGAGAAGAAGCATCGCAGGCTTCATTGATCTGGCCTCGTCAGGAAGGAGCGTCAACGTCGTCGGCATTCAACGCACGCGAGATCGCGGGGGTAGTCGCACGGTCAAGCGCTGTTCCTCCTAACACCAGAAAGAGATGCTGAAGCCCAGGGTAGGGCACCTCGCGCCAGGGGGACGTGTTCACGAACGAAGATGTGAGGTATGCAATGTGGATGTTGAAGAAAGGAAAAGCTCCGGGTCCAGATGAAATCCCTGGCGAGGCCGTTCACGTACTGCGTAACACTGCATCCGGCTGGGTTTGTGCCCTTTTCAATTCCTGTCTGAGGCTAGGATACTTTCCAAGGGCTTGGAAGTAGGGCGTCTGGCTTTAATACCGAAGGCCGGGAAAGCCTGTAATTCTCTTTCCGACCTTCGACCGCTTTGCATGCTGACAGACATGGGGAAGTGTTTCGAATATGCTTTGCGCGTGTTAATGCTAGAAGCGATTCGCCTGTCTGGAGGGCTGTCGGTGCGTCAACTTGGGTTCACGGAGGGCAGATCAACTCATCAGGCGATGAAGGTGGTCATGTCGGAGTGGAATCGTGCGCGCAGAGGGCGAAATCACTGTCTGCTAATTACCCTAGATGTGAAAAATGCATTTAATACAGTGCGTTGGGACCGCATCCTGGCTGCAGCCGAGCGCCGTGCGTTTCCGACGATAATAATGGACATGTACGTAGCTATTTAAGCGAGCGAAGAGTGGGAACCCGGACGCCAAGCAGTGAGTGGGTGGAAGCAGCTGTATTTGGTGGAGTGCCACAAGGATCAGTGTTGGGATCACTGTTGTGGAACCTATCGTACGACGGGCTGCTGGAGGTGCTGCTACCACCAGGCGTGACAACCGTGGGTTTCGCGGATGATATGGCGCTGCTTATAGTCGCCCGATCATCAGATAGAGTACGCGTGCTGGCAGAACATGCCTTACGTGTGGTGGGGGCGTGGTACGAGAGAGAGAGACTGGTTCTCGCGAAAGAGAAAACTGAAGCAGTGCACTTAACTGGGCGGCACGTACCCGACGGACTTGTACTATCGTACGAGGCCGTGGGACTTGTTCATAAGGGCCAGGGCCGCTTTGTATGGGTACGAGGAGGCGGAGGTCCCGGAAGAGCGCGTGAATCTGCTGCAGGTGGTGGAATATGACACCTTTGATCGCTGGCAAACTCGATGGACAACCTCGAAGAGCGGTCCCTGGACTCGCAGGCAGATTCCCAACATCGAGGCGTGGGTGGAGAGCAATGGAGCACGTTACCTAACCTATAATCTGGCGCAGGTGATGACAGGTCACGGATGCTTTGCTCATTACCTCCATCGGATAGGAAGAAATCCATCCCCGAGCTGCTGGTTTTGCGATCCTCCAGTGGACGATGATGCGTGCCACACAGTGTTTGTGTGTGATCGTTGGGCAGTGCAACGAACACTTCTATACCTGGATGTAGGGGAGCTGACTCCAGAGCCGTTTGCAAGCTGTCTTCTGGATAGACGAAGGCGACGCTCTCTTATATCGTTTGTAACCGATGTGATGACCAAAAAGGAGAGTGTGGAGAGAGCAAGAGAACGCGCATGGTTAATGGTGCCTCGTCGAGTCCGCCGGCGAGGCTCCCGTCACTCCCGCGGCACACGCGGATCCCGGGCAAGGGGTGGCCGCGGGCGCCGGTGAGGCCAGACCGGCGAAATTAATGGCATTAGTGAGGGCAAGCCAAACGCACGCACGTACGCAACCCGACCACCTAATTATGTTTGCGAGTATATGAGTTAAGTATGTGAGTTTAGTAGGTGTATTATTCTATCTGCGAGTTTATCTGTGAATTTATATGTCAAGAAAACATTTGTAAGGGAAGGTAAGGAGTTACGTAGAATGTTATTAATAAATGGACGCCTTGCAGGCATTATTGCTTGATCATAACTTAATGTTTGTGTTTACCCAGTCCAGTAATAGGAATGCTGTACTCGTGTCATAAAATAGGGCACATACACAGAAGTTCGAAGGTAGGGTTCACTCATTTAGTTGATCATTACCGGCACAATCGATGCCAAGTATATTATTCGCGTATCTGGAAAATTGAGGCGAAGTCGTACTCGTGAGGCCACGCTGAGCGAGAGCAGGGAGGAAGGGGAGCCGCGAAGGAGCACTTCCGCACGGGCGACTTGCCAAGCCACACAAAATCCGACTTAAAAATTTAATGGGTGCAGTATGCAGGCCAGGCAGTCCGAAGCCGGGTTAACGAGTTCCGTCACCTTTGGCAAATAGCAGTTGGGAAGGGCCCACACGGGGAGTACGGTAAGGAAAATCAACCGCGGATCGGAGTCCGGGAGAAGGTCGAGACGCGAGCTTAATACGCCTGAAACTCGAGGTCATCAATTGAAAATCATGTTGTGCAAAATGCAATTATGATTAAATTGATGAAACGCAATCTTGAAATAGTCAAAAATTCTAAAGTTGACAAGGAACCAGGGTCAATGATTCGTAGTTGAAGGACTATGTTAGTATTATGATTGAGGATTGAGAAGAGTCGTAGATTTGAATTAACTTATCATAAGAATAAAATTAAGAGGCAATTAATACAGTCCCGCGAAGGCAATTGATGCGAATCTTTCTCAAAATTAAGCGTTGCCACGGCGATAGGTAGGTATTCGAACAATGAAGCATGTATTAGAGTTGAGTTTTCATGATTGGATTTAAAATTAGGCGTGAGAGCTAGAAGTTTTAAGCGTCTCGTCAAGCGGGTGAAAGGCGCGCACCGACGGGCGATGAGCGTATTAAGTCGCCCACTCGCACGTAATGTCCAGAACTAAGTCGATGAGACGACCATCGGCCGATGTAAGAAGAACTGCAAGCGAGCCGCGTCCGTGTACGACGGCCTGAAGGCGCCAATCTGGAGAGACTCCGCGCGAGGTCCCTTCTTAGTCGCCTTTTACGACAAGCCAGGGAGGCTGGAGGACTTCGCGCGCGACCCCTTTTGCTTCATTTTTAACGACGTCGGGCCAAGGACGCTGGGGACGGGTTCTACAATCCCCGCCTCCAAAGGGAGTTTAATTCATTTAATACAGTTCTCTACTTTGCTAGTTGGTCGGACAGACGAGCCATAGTGCCACAGGAGATATAAGAGATATGAAAGAAGCATTCATAGTTTTAGGATATACGTGGTTACATGAGGGTTTAGCACAATCTTTTGCATATTTCTGACAGAGAGCCCGATACTTGGTGAGCAGACGACAGCTTCCAGAAGCCATCGCCGGTTTGTATTTAACAGAGAGCAAACTATGTTTGAATTAGGTTATGCAATTGTGTTTGCGTTTGATTAGTTTATAATGTATGAAGCTGAAATTGAGACTAGGGTTGAGGCTGGGATTGAAATCAAAATTTCCTGGTTCAAACTTACCCTTCCTTCGGTTATTTGTGCGGGAGTGACATACCATTATGACAACCGTGGGCGGCTCGCAATGTGTGTTGCAGTTGCCCTTTCGTAAGACAGGCTGAGAAGGTGTCAAACTTGATTGATATGCCAAATCAGGGTTGATTAGCCGTCCACATAAAAGGCAGCATCAACAATGGCAGCAGTGCACGTAACCTTCCTTTGGTTCTCTCAAAACCTCACGTCACAGTTCTCATCTCGTGAGTCGGGTTGGGTAGATGTCAATTTAGATTTGGTGAGGCAGATCAGGGTGGACCAGTCGCCAAGATAAGGAGGCTGCATCAGCAATGCCCATACACTCGAGGTCCTCGATGAATGTACGTCGCAGCCACGAAATAGAACCGCAAAGCACGCTTGCAGTAAAACATTAGTGAAGCGAGCTCGTATCACTGGTACACTTCCGTAACACTAGATAGAACCGCACAGATTACGGGGAGACACAAAAAAGCACGCACACACATGCACCAAAGAAGATAACCTAGCACTTAATATCCACATAGTCGTGAGGCGCCGCGAAGCACAGCAAGGGCCGCAGAGGTCGCGAAATCGTAGGAATTACTGATGTTGCAAAACCGAAGAAAAACCGAAGAAGTTGTAGAAAAATCAAGGAAACAAAGAACGATGCATCCCGCAGCGCCAGATGCCTGGCAGGCCACGGGACCCCCGAACGACATGTCCGACCAGCTCGGCAGCCAGCACGAGACTCCAACCTTTTCTTTTTTTTTGTGGGGTTAATGGAAGAGGAAAATGCTGGCTACCCCTGTTCGCACTATTCGGCTGGAAGGGACCCGGGCAGTGTGGGACTCGTATCCCCAGAAGGGGGGCCTGGCGTCCATTGGTTGGGGTAAACCCAAAGAGGCAACCCAGAAGGGGCAACCTGATAGCTCTACCCTAAAGGGTGGGCTCAAAAGATAGAGTCACAGCCCAGAAGGGGCGACCCGGCGGTACCCAGAAGGGGCGTCCGCGGCCTGATACACTACCCACTAAAAACCCCTCCCCTGACGTAGGCCGCCGGAACCGTTTCATCCTTTGAACACAGCGATAGCCGCAGCGGCGCTTCGGCTCCCTAGCTTTCATGACGCTTTCGTCCACCCTCAATCCGCCATGCGCATATCAAGCTATAAGGGATTGAGGATCCACGCCGCTACACCTCCGATCAAGCGGTAGGACATTTTCAACCTGTACGATAAGGCACAGGATTTTTCTTCGACTACGACCAGGAACCGGAGGTACCCACTCAACGGTTGGCCGTGCCTGTGTTCACCTGCCTGGCACTTGCCAGGGCAGGAGCTTCATCTTCGACCACCGCCAGGACCGGGACATCTTGCCTCCCGTTGACCGTGCCATGTCTTGGTCCACCTTGTAGGATGCTGAAGATGTGCATTTTCCCTGAGGTCATCTCTCCCACCTGACCCCTGCCGGGACAGGCCATTTTTCTTCAGCACAGCCAGGTCCCGGGGCGAGTCCTTTCCCCGGTTGACTGTGCCACGTCTTCGTAGGCTGCAATCCTCGATAACCTGCTCGACGCACACTCGCACACACTCGCACATTCTCACAAGATCTCAAGCACACAAAATAAATGATTAAGTATATTAATAAATGAAAGCTCACCCGTGTTCTGCTTGACTCCTTCAGAGCGTCCTCTTCTCACTGCAGCGCCCCAGGCATGACTGTCCTCTTCGCTGTCTTCCATCTTCACGCCCCCCTTTTAGTCGCCTCTTACGACAGGCAGGGGTTATCGTGGCTGTATTCTAAACCCCACAGCCACAGGGGTGAAGAGACTCCAACTTAACCTAACCTAACCTAACCTTCTTTTTTCGTGGGGAAATCTTGCATAAGACCCCCCGCGCCCCTGAGAGAGGGCAGCGGGGGAGTGTCAGATTCCTACTGACTAAAACCCCACGGCGACCTCCTCTGGCGTATGGCAGAGGCTCCGGGACCTGATTACTATAACTCCGGAGCCTACCCCGCCGTGCGCTGAAGGCGCACCTCACCGGGGATGTAACAACTCCCCCAGCCGGCACCAGTGGTCGCACGCGGTGCCGGCTCCATCGCGGGAGAACTGCGTGCAATGGCGGCCGGGCCCCCCAGCCCGTACCGCCTGCAGTCTCCGCGCCTCGATCTCCTCACAGGCTACGGGGAGGAGCAACGCCCCGCCCGCCCGCGAAGAAGATCAGGCGCAGCACTTCGCTCCGCCGGCTTCCGGTGCCGGCTACACCCCAGGTCCGCGTGCAATGGCGCCCAAACAGGGCGCCTGCGGCCCGCCGAATCGTGGGCTGCGGTGAGCCGTGGCCGGCCACCCTCCAGGGGGACTCCCTCGGTTCCGCTGCACCCCCCCTGTGGGGGCCAGCACCACTCCCAACGTGGGAGGGAAATCGCCACTCTCCGCCCGGAGTCACCCGGCCCCCCCGAGGCGGACGGAGAGGGGCCCCCGATTGAGAACGGGTTCCCCACCCGCACACCCCCGAGTCCGACCGGGGGTCGGGCTCATTTCGTCCGGGGCGGGAGGGTACACCGCGACCCCTCCCACCCCAAAAGAAACACCCCCCGTAAAATCTCCCTAGGAGGCGGTAGGGCACATGGGCCCTCCCGCTACACTATCCCGTCCCGCATCCGTCGCGCCGAGAGGGCAAACAGCGAAAGCCGCCATCGCCCCCCCCCCCCCCCCGCGCCGCTTGCACCGGCGGCGGATCCTGGCGACGTCGTCGCGTCCCACGTCCGCGACCTCACCGAGCGGGATCATACCTTTCACGATTTCGGGATCCTGAAAGGTATGATCCCGCTCGGACCTCTCCTTGAGGGCAATGACCTCCTCGCAGAAGGTGGTCACGGCCCTCCATTCTGTCTCGCCAGCAAGCATCTGTCTCACGACGCCTGCCGGCGAGAGATCCTCCCCTATTTCTGCCGTCAGGGCGTGGCGGGCCACCACGAACTCCGGGCACTCCGCCAGCGTGTGTTGTGCGGTGTCCCGCGCCGCCCGGCAGAGCCAACAGTGGGGGGTCCATTCCCTGTTCCTCCGGCACAGGAACTCCCCGAACACCCCGTGTCCGGAGAGCACCTGCGTGACCCGGAACGACAGGCCGCCGTGGCCGCGGTCCCGCCACTCCGATATCATCGGCAGGACCGCCCCGACGGCGCGGCTTCCGGCGGCAGCCCCGTCTGCTACGGATCTCTGCCACCTTTCCGCCGCGACCAGTCGGGCCTGGCTCCGGTGTTCCTCGATCGTCGGCCCCGGCGGGTCTTCCCCGGCCTGGCGGAGGGCTCGCGAATACCAGTATGTACTGGATTCGACCACCGCCTGGTACCGGAGTGGGATGAGACCCGCCAGGACAATCGTCCCCTCGTAGGGGGTCGTGCAGTAGCCCCGCACGATCCTGATGGCCAGCCGGCGCTCCACCCGCCGCAGCAGAGTGCAGCTGTGCCTGCTGACCGCCATATCGCCGGCCCATACAGGAGCCCCGTTTAGGGCTATGGGCCGGAAGATACCCACGTATAGGCGGCGAACCCTCACTGCCGGCCCCCCGAGGTTCGGCAACAGGCGGCCAAGATTGGTCGCGACCTGTTCCAATCGGGGAGCCAGGCGGTCGAAGTGAACATCGAACCGCCAGTGGCTGTCGAGATACAGGCCGAGGTATCGAAGACCCCGGCCGATCACGATCCGGCACCCGCCGACCTCGAGCCAGAGCTGGGTCGGAGGGGCTAGCCCACGCCGAGGCTCGAAGAACCACATGGCCTCGGTCTTGTGAGGAACCTGCGCCAGACCCAGCCCCTGGATCGCTCTTCACACGATGGCGACCCCCACCTCGGCACGACGGCAGGTCCTCAACCAGTCCCGCCCGCTGGGCAGCAGGTAGTAGTCATCTGCGAATACCGCGGCCCACACCCCGGGCGGGAGGTTCACCCGCCGTGCCGCGTTGTACCACACGTTCCATAAGGGGGGGCCCAGTTCGGACCCCTGGGGCACTCCGCGGTCGACCTCTCTCCCGTGCAGCGTACCGTCCCGGCCCGTGTACAGTATCCACCTGCCATCCAGGAAGGCCCCGACGATCCTCTGCAGATACGGGGGGACATTGCGGTGAACCAGCGCCCCCCGTATCGTCCCACGGAGCAGGGTGTTGAACGCGTTTGTAACGTCCAAGGAGACGTCCAGCGCCACCCGACCCCGGGACGTGGCCGACTCGGCGAGGGTGCGCTGGATAGCGTCGATGGTGCTGCGACCCTCGCGAAACCCGAACTGGATGTCGGGCAGATCGGGGCCAACGCTCCACAGGTGGTGGACGAGGCGGTTTGCGATGACACGCTCGAAGAGCTTTCCCACCTTGTCCAACAGCACAATGGGCCGTTACGCAGAGGGAGAATCTGCGGGCCGTCCGTCCTTTCGGAGGAGGACCAGCCGCCCTCCCTTCCAAATCGAGGGGAACACCCCCTGCTCCATAGCGGCGCTGAAGAGGCGGCACAGCCTCGGACCTAGGACGCCGGACGCGATAACCCAGGCGCGGCAGGGGATGCCGTCCAAGCCCGGCAGGGTGTTCTTGGCCCCGAGCCTTCTGACGGCATCGTCCATCTCCTCCTCTGTGACCCCCAGGTTGGCGGACCAGGCGACAGGCTCCGCCGGCCCTTGCTGGTGGCGCAGCTGCGACGTTACCCCGAAACGGGGGAAGAGGGTGTCTATTACCCGCGTCAGCAGCTGGGGGTCCAGGCTCTCCGAGACCGGGGGCTCCCGTGCGCGGAGCTTGCCATCACCATCCGGTAAGGGCGCCCCCACGGGTCCTCGTCCAGAGAGCCTTGGAGCTCCTCCCACGCCCGGGATTTCGCGTTCTCAGGGCTACCACGAAGACCTGGTATGTGCCCCTCAGCAGATACTCCCTCGCCGGGTGGCGGACTCGAGCCCTTCGGGCGCGCTGCCACTGGCGCCGGGCGTGCTGACACTCGGATCGGAGATCCGCAATGTCGCCCGACCACCAGTACACCGCCCTCCGGGGGAGCAGGCGCGGGGCCCGGGGCATGGCGGTGTCGCATATTGCGGTCATCGCCTCCCGGAACCACTTGGCCTCCCCCTCAAGGTCCGCGACCGGCCCGGCAAGGGCTGCGGCCATCCGCATGTCCTTGTCCAGCCTCTTCAGCACCCTGCGACGCAGTGGCGGGCCACGCGCCGGCCTGGGCGCGGTGTGGAGGGAGTAGCTGAAGGTGATGTATAGATGATCACTCGGCGTCTCCCTCGCCGCCACCCTCCAATCTTGCATCATGCGCTCGGCCACAGGGGACGCGCAGCCCAGATCCACAATGGATTCCCCCTGAAACCTTTTTTTTCTTACGTGGGGGAAATCTTCGAAAGACGCCCCCAGCCCTCCTGGGGAGGAGCCGTGGGTAGTGCCGGATTTTTACCGGCTAAAACCCCCACGGTGGCCTACGCTGTGTGTTGGGGAGGGCCCCGGGACATCTGACGAACAACATCGGGGCCCAAACACCCATGGTGCGTTAACGCCGCCTTGCTCAGGGGAGGGTCTAGCTTTGGCCCTCCCCCTACGTGCCAAACTCCGCCGCCATCGGGGGCCACACCCGATGACGGGCCGCGTGCCATAGGGACCGAGGCCCCAGCCCCGGCCCCATGCGGCCCGCG